>NC_091437.1:99239451-99267694 GCF_964237555.1 Oryctolagus cuniculus | reverse complement strand
CAAAAGGATCTAATTGATACCTACAGAACTTTTCACCCACAGTGCAGAATACACATTCTTCTCATTGGTGCATGGATCTCTAGGATAGACCATATTCTAGGCCATAAAGCAAATCTCAGCAAATTCAAAAAATCAAAATCATACCTTGTATTTTCTTTGACCACAATGGAATGAAGTTGGAAATCAATAACTCAATCTCTAGATCATATGCAAACACATAGAGACTGAAGAAGTGTTTGTAAATGAACAGTGGGTCATAGAAGAAATCAAAAAATTTCTAAAAACAAATGAAGTTGACAATACATCATATCAAAATTTATAGGTTACAGCAAAAGCAGTGTTAAGAGGGAATTTTATAACACTTGGTGCCTACAATGAAGAAATTGGAAAGATAATAAATGAGCTATCAGTGCATCTCAGGGTTCTAGAAAAAGAAAACCAAACCAAACCCTATATTAGTAGGAGTAAAGAAATAATGAAAATTAGGAAAGAAACAAAATTGAAATAAAAAAATAAAAAATATTAGTGCAACGAAGAGTGGTTTTTTTGAAAACATTAATAAAATTGATACACCATTGCCCAACTAACTAAAAAAAAAAAAAGGGAGAAGACCCAAATCAATAAAATCAGAGATGAAAAGGAAATAGAACAACAGATACCCCAGAAATAAAATCATCAGGAATTATTGCGAAGAGTTGTATGCTAACAAATTGAGAAACCTAGAAGAAATGGATAGATTTCTAAACACATACAATCTACCAACATTGAGTCATGAAGACAAAAAACCTAAACAGACTAGTAATCAAGATGGAAACTGAATTAATAATAAAGACCCTCCATCCAAGTGAAGCTCAGGACCAGATGGCTTCACTGCTGGATTCTCGGTCATCTTGTAGCTTCCTGGTCTCAGCCCTGTAAGCTGTTTCTTTATGGAGCCCTGATTGCTCATTGAACAAATGTTTATTGAGTGACTGTTATGTTCAAAGAACTTCTCTGTCTCTCTTTTAAGGTTTATCTTGTTTATTTGAAAGGCAGACTTAACAGAGAAAGAGGGAGGAAGAGAGAAAGTGAGCTTCTTTTTGCTGGTTCATTACCCAAATGGCTGCAAAGGCTTGCGCTGGCAGATCTGAATCCAGGATCCAGAAGCTTCCTCCGGGCCTCCCACATGGGTTCAGGGGCCCAAGTACTTGTGCCTTCCTCTGCTGCTCTCCCAGGCACATCAGCAGGGTTCTGGATTGGAAGTGGAGTAGCCAAGACTCAAACCGGCGCCTACATGAGATGCTGGTACCACCAGTGGTGGTTTCTCCCACTATGCCACAGCACTGGCCCCTTTCTCTCTTTTTAAATATTACTCATTTGAAAGAGTGACAGAAGAGGGGGAGAGAAAGAGATCTTCCATCCACTAGTTTACTCCCCAAATCTCCATAAGACCCAGGGCTGGGCCAGGTCAAAGCCAGGAACCTGGAACTCTATCCAGATGTCCTACGAGGTAGCAGGGGATCCAAGTACTTTGGTACCCTCTGCTACTTTACCAGGTACTTTACCAGGGAGCTGGATCGGAAGTAGAGCCAGTGGGGCTCTGATATGGGATGCCAGCTTCACAAGCAACAGCCTAATATGCTGTGCTACAATGCAGGCTCCATCCAGGAATTTTCCTAACTGCCTTCAGAACTGCTTAAAGTGTTAGTAATATGTTGCTCCTTGAAACTGGTTGTGACATTTTTCTTTCAGCTTTTACATATAGAGGTGTAAAATTATCTTTATGTACATACATACACCTAAGTAGCCCTTTTGTATTTGTCACTATCAGATATAGAGATCTCCCCTAATGTATCTATAACCACTAAAAATTGATGGTGTGTTTATACCTTATACATGATGGTGTGTTATAACCTTCTGATACATGAGGAGCCATGGGTAATGATCATCTTCATGCAATCTTTGTTCAGCTCTTAAGCACTGGAAGCCAGATTACTTAGTTAAGTGGAGACCACTCGTAGCTTTGAGTTCTTCCATGCGTGTTTTCTGTGGAAGTATTACTGTGCATGTAGAGAAGATGTGCTCATGCTGGGTGTCAGTATTGTTCTGTATAAAATAGAGGAACATGCTTTGCTATAGGATTTAAGTATTTTTTAAAAGATTTTATTTATTTATTTGAGAGGTAGAGTTACAGACAGTGAGAGGAGGAGACAGAGAGAAAGGTCTTGCATCTCAGTAGTTCACTCTCCAAATGGCTGCAATGGCTGGAGCTGAGCCCATTCAAATCCAGGAGCCAGGAGCTTCTTCCAGGTGCAGGGGCCCAAGGACTTGGGCCATCTACTGCTGCTTTCCCAAGCCATAGCAGAGAGCTGGATCAGAAGAGGAGCAGCTGGGACTAGAACTGGTGCCCGTATGGGATGCCGGTGGTGCAAGTGGAGGATTGACCTACTGTGCCACAGCACCATAAGCCTTTTCATTATGACTTGTGCTTTTTTGCTTCTCTTCTACTCTGCTTTACAAAGATCAGTTTCTGACATTTTTTTGAAGAAAAAGTGAGTATGCTGTAATCTTACTTTCAAATGAGATATTTATATTAGATTATTATTTAAATGTTCTTCTCTTTTATACAGAACAATACTGACACCCATCACGAGCACATCTTCTCTACATGCACAGTAATACTTCCACAGAAAACACTCATGGAAGAACTCAAGGCTACGAGTGGTCTCCACTTAACTAAGTAATCTGGCTTCCAGTGCTTAAGAGCTGAACAAAAATTGCATGAAGATATAATACTTTTATCCAGTGTGAAATCCATACATCCATGCTAATGTTTGCCACCAATGCATTCCAACACATTAAATTCTCACTTAGAGGAAGCCATCTTTCAAGCTTCTTCCCTCCCATCCCATTTGGATTTTAAGCTACTCTGTGTGATTATTGCAAAGTATAATTCAAAGTGACATAAATCTTAGATAACTAACATGTTCATTATTATACTGAAATCTTTATGAAATTTAAAATTTAAGCTTTTACAGGCATAGACTGGCCTTTGTTTTTTTTTTTTTTTTTTTTTTTGACAGGCAGAGTGGACAGTGAGAGAGAGAGACAGAAAGGTCTTCCTTTGCCGTTGGTTCACCCTCCAATGGCCGCCGCGGCCGGCGCACCGCGCTGATCCGATGGCAGGAGCCAGGAGCCAGGTGCTTTTCCTGGTCTCCCATGGGGTGCAGGGCCCAAGCACCTGGGCCATCCTCCACTGCACTCCCTGGCCACAGCAGAGGGCTGGCCTGGAAGAGGGGCAACCGGGACAGAATCCTGCGCCCCAACCGGGACTAGAACCCGGTGTGCCGGCGCCGCTAGGCGGAGGATTAGCCTTTGTTTTTCAAAACAATCTTTGGGGGGCTGTTGCTATGGCACAGTAGGTTAATCCTCCCCCTGTGGTGCCAGAATCCCATATGGGGGCCAGTTCTAGTCCTGGCTACTCCTCTTTCGATCCAGCTCTCTGGTTTTGCCTGGGAAAGCAGTAGAAGATGGCCCAAGCACTTGGGCCCCTTCACCTGTGTGGGAGACCTGGAAGAAGCTCCTGGCTCCTGGCTCCAGATCGGCTCAGCTCTGGCCACTGCAGCCATTTGGGGAGTGAACCAGTGGATAGAAGACCTTTCTCTCCTGTCTCTCCCTCTCATTATCTATAACTCTTATCTCTCAAATAAGTAAATAAAATCTTAACAAAAAAATCTTTGGACAGCTGTTAAGGCAGTTTGTAATAATGTTAAGTATAAACCTACTCTGTGACCCAGTACTGCCACTTCTAGGTTTACACTCAAGAGAACTGAGTATATATCTCTCTTAGAAGATTTATTGTGAAGTGGTCAAAGTCACTTTATACATCATGGCCCCAACCTGGGAACAACCCAGATGTTCCTTTCAATAGCAGGATAAGTACATTGTAGTATTTTCATTTGGTGTTATATACCATTCAGTGATTTCAAAAAGTTTAATGTATGCAACATTTGATAGATGAAGATAAAATTATTATATTGAATGAAGAAGACAGAAAATAGATAAGAAGAATAGGCAAACTAATCTGTCATGCCAGAAGTCAGAATGGGTAATCTGGGGAGATGAGTATTGATTGGAGAGGCTGAAGAATGTGATGGAAATGTTTATATCCTGATCTGAACAGCACTCATATGAATATTTATGTATGTAAGAATTCATTCAGATATATGCTTAAAGTTTGTGTATTTCTGTCTGTGCTTAACATTTTCTTTCTTTGCTAAAAGTGTATGTGTGAAATTAGGGATTTAGACTAATTAGACTTGGAATTCAGTATGTTAACTTATTTTTTCTTCTTCCTTTTTTCTCCTTTTCCCTTCTTAACCTTGATTTAGTTCTTAATCTTGTAATCTTTAGTGATTTTATATTTTTTTTTTCAAAATGAGATAAGCAGTTTATTAACTTATAGATGCCAATTATGTGCATTTGTGGCAGGCTCCATTATCCTTTAATTTTTTTTTCTTGAATGTTTTTGAGAGGCAGAGAGAAAGAGAGAGAGAGAGAGAGAGAGAGAGAGAAAGACACAGAGATATCCTTTCTGCTGGATCAAACCCCATACTACCACACTGGTGGGGGATTGAGGCTGAAGCCCGGAGCTGGGTGGCAGGGACCATCACCACCACTCCCAGGGTCTGCATTGGCAAGAAGCTTCTTTTTTAAAATATTTATTTATTTGAAAGGCAGAGTTATAAAGTGAGAGAGAGGGAAGGTGAGAGAAAGAGAAAGATAGATCTTCATTTGCTGGTTCAATCCCAAAGTAGCCACAATGGCCAGGGCTGGGCCAGACCTAAAAGAGGCTAGCAGCTTCATGTGGGACTCCCACGTGGGTGGCACAGGTCCAAACACTTGGGCCATCTTCTGCTGTTTTTCCCATGCTGTTAGCAGGGAGCTGGATCACAAGTGGAGCAGCTGGGGACCTGAACTGATGCCCATTTGGGATGGCAGCATCCCAGATGGTGGCTTTACCTGCTGTACCACAACACTGGCCCTGGATGGGGACAGTGTAACTGGCTTTTTATTCTATTACCATTAAAAAAAAAAGATTTATTTATTTATTTGAAAGGCACAGTTAGAGAAAGAGAGGGAGAGACAGATTTTCCATCTGCTGGTTTACTCTCAAAATGGCCACAACAGCCAGGGCTGGGGAAGGCTGCAGCTAGCAGCCTGGAACTCTATGTGAATCTCCCACGTGGGAGGGAAGCCCCAAAGAGCTGCGTAATCCTCTGCCTTCCCAAGTGCATTAGCAGGAAGCTGAATCAGAAGTGGAGCAGCTGGGACTCGATCTGGTATCATATGGGATGCCAGTGTCACAGGCCATGCCTTAACCTGATGCACCACAGTGCTGACCCCTGTTGTGGAATTTTTCAACTTTTGCAGAAGTAGAAAGCATGAAATAGTGAACATCCCCTATAACCCAGCCCAGCATCATTGATTATCAGTCCACTTTGGCCAATCTTGTTCTATTATGTTGAAGCAAATCTCAGGTATAACACTTCATCCATAAATAAATAATTCAGTAAAGGAATTGTCAAAAGGTCTGGACCATGTGTGTTATGAAAAAACTGAATGAATTTCAAAAAAATTTTTTGCAGCAAAGCTTATCTTTTAGTTCCATTTTTCATGAACTTTTTGAAATATTCTATGTGTTTTGAGAGCTACATACTGAATTTTCAGATAAGGGCCCTTAACATTCTACAATATTATTTTAGTATATAATACAATTATTCTTAATATTAAAAATAGTTTAGAGTTCAACTTTTATTTGTCTAATTAAATTTTTTTACAGTTTTAGTTGATGTATAATAATTATATATATTTATGGTATGTTATGTGTTATTTCAGCACAATATATAATTGGTTCAGGGTAATAGCTTATCTATCATGTTAGGAATTTATCATTTTGGGGTCCAGCGCTGTGGCGCAGCAGGTTAAGCTACCGTCTGCAGTGAAGGCATTCTGTATGGGCTTTGGTTCAAGTCCCAGCTGCTCTGCTTCCAGTTCAGCTCCCTGCCATCTAGTCCAAGTCCCTGGGTCCCTGCACCCATGTGGGAGACCCAGAAGAAGCTCCTGGCAGTTGGCTTTGACCTGGCCCAGCTCCTGCTGTTGAGGCCATTTGGAGAGTGAACCAGTGGATGGAAGATCTCTCTTGTTCTGTTTCTCCTTCTCTCTCTGTAAGTCTGCCTCTCAAATAAGTAAATAAATCTTAAGGGGGAAAAAAAAGAATTGATCATTTCAGTGCTGGTGCTGTGGCATATTGGGTTAAGCTGGTACCCGTAGTGCCAGTATCCCACACAGGTGCTGGTTCAAGTCTTGGCTGCTCCACTTCCAGTCCAGCTCCCTAATAATGCAGCTGGGAAAGTAGCAGAGGATGGCCCAAGTGCTTGGGCCCCTGCACATATGTGGGAGACCCAGTAGAAGCTCCTGGTTCCTGGATTTGGCCTGGCCTGGTCCCGGCCATTGCAGCTATTTGGGGAGTGAACTAGTGGTTAGAAGACCTCTTTCTGTAACTCTAAATAAAATAAATCTTTTTTAAAAAGTTAATCATTTCTTTTTGTTGGAAACATTAAAAATCCTCTATTAGCTGTTTTGAGGTATACAGTTAATTGTTGTCAACTATAGTCACCCTGATGTGTTATAGAACCCCTGTATCCATTAACCATCCTCTTTTCTTCCCCCACCCTTGCCCTTCCTAGTGTCTGGTAACCATTTTGCTTTCTACTTCTATGAGGTCAGCTTTTTAAGCTTCCACGTATAAATAAATGTGTCTCATTTTTTTCATGTTGGTTTGTTAGAATCTAGATTGAAATGAGGTCCATTTACTGCTGTATTTGGTTGGTATCATCTCTTTAGAGTCCTTTAAGATACAGAATCCTTCTCTATCTTTGTTTTACCACACAGATTGTTTGGTTGAAGAAACTGTGTTCGTTAGTCCTGTAGAATTTTCCACGTTCTTGGTTTTGCTGATAGCAAACTTGTGGTGTGTTTAGCCTGTTTGCCTAGCTCCTGTGTTCCCTACAAACTGATAGTCTGGAAGCTGTGTAATTTAGGTTTGAATTTTTTTTTTTTTTTTTTTTTGTGGCAAGACTGCCTTATAGGTAGTTTTGTCTATTTCCTATTGTGCTACATCAGACAGGCACTTACTTTCTTGTGTCTTATTTTGAGATTTACAAGTTTTACTTAGTGGGTCCCTTTATTATTAGCATGGTTCATTCATCATCAAGTTCCCTATCAACATCTGACTTAATGATTATTGCAGCAGCTCGCTGCATTGCCTAAAAGATATTTTATCGGCATTAGCAAAATGGTGATGTTTTGGGAATTATTCCTTCTGCATTGACTAGCTGAACTTCCACCCAGTACTCATAAATGAGTAGTTTTTCCCTCACCTGTTTGCTGTGAGTATAGTTTATTCAGGAAAAACAAGAGAGGTACTTGGTTCTTTCCCTTTATTTATCATATCACTTTCAGATCTGGAATCAGCTGTTCTCCAAGAAATATATTTTTGTTGAAGTGGGAAATGATAGTTGTAAACAAAACTTTGGATGCTGCCTGTCCTCTTTGCTAATTTGGTCATTGCCTTTAGGCCTCCTAAGTTGACAGGGCTAGGACATACCTTGCTCAGGAGAACCTACATCATGAACTCAAATGTAAGACTACAGGATGTTACTGAAAGTTTTGATTTTATATTGTATCACCCATCTTTTATTCTAAAAATCTTGGTTTCTAACAGTGTTTATGTTATCTTATGCCTATTTATAAATACATAATAATTTCAGAGTAATAATACTGTTGTTACTAACAACATAATTACTGAATTATGATTTCTTTCAGGTGTTATATTTTTTCTTTAAGAAATAGAGAAATTTTATTATATATTAAAGCTTTCTGAAATAATTATTCCTTGTTTGACTAAGGCCACAAGTTTGATTTATTGTTAATTTAATTGCTTTGTTTTGGAGATTACTTTGTTTCCATCTTGATTTAATTTTGTTTTAAGTAAACCAAAACATACTAGTAGTTATAGTTATGTTACTAACAGTATGCTGAAAACAGCTTAAGATTACTGATTTTCTTTTCCTTTAGTAACTATCTCATAAGTATTTTGCAGTGTTTAAAATTATTTGAAACAATTCTCTCTGTGGTTAAGTTACCAACTTGGTTAATAGTTAGATTCAGTTTAATTTTTCTTTGAATTTTGGGCACCATTTCCAATTCCTCCCCCATTTTGCTGGAATTGTTTTACTTCAAATTAAGTAGAATATTCACATTTTCAAGATAAAATCTATAAACAGTGTACATTCTGAGAGGGCCAGCTGCCATTTCTCCCTTTCTTTGTGCCTTTTCCCTATAGTTTTGTTTGTTTGTTTTAATTTTGAGTTTATGCCTGAAAAAGTTTAAAAGTTATTTTCATTTATACTAATCTATCAGATTTTATATCGATGTTTTTTCCTTTCTTCAATAAAAGATAAGGTAAAATACACAGTATTTGATAATTTGCTCTTTTTCATTTAATAATGTACCCATTACTGCTGAGGTATATTGTCTGAGGTGTATCATTAAGTAAAAGATTAAGATGTGTGTTATTTTTACT
Organism: Oryctolagus cuniculus; assembly: GCF_964237555.1. NCBI lineage: Eukaryota > Metazoa > Chordata > Mammalia > Lagomorpha > Leporidae > Oryctolagus > Oryctolagus cuniculus. The sequence goes on along the minus strand of NC_091437.1, from coordinate 99,259,068 downwards.
TTTTATAGCTTTGGTTGTTTTTAGTCTTTTGCTTTATTGATAATGCTGCTCGTACATTTCTTAATATTTGATAGGAATAGATGAAATTTTAGTTTGAGGAAAAATCTGCAGGGAGCTATTCCTAGCAAATACTAAGAAATGTACGAGCAGCACTAATCATTAGATTAGTTCAGGAATTATTCATGACGCTGTAATCATGGCTAAAGTTGGATGCTTTATTACCAAAGTATAAATAAAAATATTCACAGATGATGTTTTTAATGATCAAATGCATGTACTTTCTGGGGTAAGTAGTGTTCAAATCCAGTGCTTTTAAAGGTAATATCCAAAGTAAACAATCTAAGAACTGTGTTTACTTTGTTTCAAATAGGATGATTATACAGTTGAAGTTCTGTTTATTAATGTACAGAAAATGCTGCAGAAGCCCCAGAGGAATTTCAGTAGATACTCTTTTCTTTTTCCTCTTTTGTTTACTTTGTGCGCTTTTGCAGCGAACCATACAGATGGGCAGTCCACTCTCACCTTCTTCCATGGTAATTGAATGTAGCCTAAAAATAGCGTGCATGATTTATTGTGAAAATATTTCACTTGTGCCTTTAATTTTTTTTTTTTTAAACAGGCAGTATAACTCCAACTGTGGAACTGAATGGGCTTGCTATGAAAAGGGGAGAGCCTGCCATCTACAGGCCATTAGATCCAAAGCCATTCCCAAATTATAGAGCTAATTACAACTTTCGGGGCATGTACAATCAGAGGTTTGTATGTCTTCTTTGGTTTTGTTCTTATTTTTTAATGAGCATTGAAAAATTTGTGAAACTCAGTATTCTTATCGTAAATACAATGTGAAAACTTGGGCATTTTGTATGGAATTTAGGTAAATCGGGTTCACAAAGAATATTTAAAATAAATTAAAAAAAAACACCTAGTTTTCAAGAACTAGTTCCAGCTGAGTCGTGAAAATCCTGTATTTGTTCTAGGCAGGATCAATTTTGAGGTTGTCTCACAGTTTATAGTGCTGGCTACCCAGTTGACTTTCTCATTCTTTTACTAAGCAGAACTAAATTTTCTTGATTTGCCTTCATAATTAACAGACACGAGTGAGTGTATAATTCATAGGAAATTTGTTGGAAGGAGGAAGGATTTCCTTTGTCTTCTTGTACTTTGTGATAGTTACAAATATAACTTTTTTTTTTTTTTAATGAGCATGGTGGAAGTTTCAAAATAAACTTTAGTGGATTTTTCTTCACTATCCCCCAATCATAAAAGTCATAAAACCCATTATAGAAGATGTGGAAAATGAAGAAAGGTAAAAAGAAAATTTAAATAATTTGCAATATAAAACTTAGCTACTGTTAATATTTTGATGGACCTTACATTCTTTTTTCTTTGTATAGAAATATATTTAACCAAATTTCAGTTTTTGTAAGTACTTTATGATGGTATCATATGTTTCTGGTACAACGTACAACTCTTTAATTGTACATCTTGAAGGCTTCTTTTCATTATTTTGTGTATGTGTTAATATTTTATTTGATGATTTTTTTAAATATGTGTTTCCTGAAGTGATCACTGCTAAAATCATGATGCAGAACATCCCCTGAGCCGTGAGAGTGTCTTTGGACACCATGGATTTTGATAGCTTCTGCCCGGGAGTAACCCCTGTTCTGTTGCCTTAGATTCGTTTTGCCTGTTGCTGAATTTTCATGCATTTGGACTCAGACAGTATTTGCTTTGACTTCTTTAACTTCATAAATTTTTTTTGTTCTTTTTTGGTTGTTTTGAGATTCGTCCATGTTTGTTTATATGAGGGTTTTGTTGTGTTTAAAATTACTGAATACCCTTTCTTTTTATGAAGGTATCATAATTTGTTTGTCCTGTATTTGTTGTAGGTACCCTCTTTTCACTTAGTGTAGTGACCAGTTTATATCTTTAAATAGTCTTTGAGGAATATTTCCAATAGCTACATAATGCTTCCCATGGTAAGGTGTCTTTATGTTGTATGTCTAATTTTGATCATCTCAGTGTCCCCTCTGCCTCTTTTTTGTCTCTTACAAATAATGCCTCAAGCAGCCTGTTTGTACAAAACTTTATTCCCTTTACCAACTATTTTCTCAAGATGGATAACTCTAAAGCAAATATTGAGGTTCAGAAAAGTAATACATAGCACAATGACATTAAAGTTGATGCTGATTTCTAGCAGTACATGAGGAATGTCTGTTCTACTCAGTGCTGAGGTTTAAGAAGTTATATTGTCGCTCCCCCTCTTCGTGGAGGAACGACACAGGACCCTGCGCTGTTCTTTCGTCTGCTCGGCCCTCCCCGGGTTTGCTGCTGGTTCTTCCCGGCTTGGCTACTATCCCTTCCACCTCCGTGGAAGGGCAGTTCCCCCTGGCCACATTCCCCACTTCCGCAGGGGAGCGGCACACCGCCGGCCGGTTCTCTCGGGGGCTGCACAGGTGTTCCCTCAGATGTTCCCCTTAGATGTTCCCCGGTGCATGCCGTCTCTCTCCTCCTTTATAGTCCTCCTTCGCCAATCCCAACTCGGCTGCCCACATGCCGAGTACGCTGCTCTCCTCCAATCAGTAGCAAGTCCTACAGTTTATTGGTTGAACTGGAGGCAGCTGTGCGGAAGCTGTTTACTTCTCTCCCAGCGCCATATTGTGGGAGAGCAGATGCATAGAATAAGTCTTAATTCCAGTAACTCAGTCCAGTCCGGGCTGCTCCCCACAGATCCCCCTTTCTTTTTATTTTTGGTGTTGATACGCGCCTGTCTTCGGTGTCCCGCGGCACACACTCTGCTCTACTTGCTAGAGTTGCCACAGGTTCTTACAAGTCCTATCAATCAGGCAAACCGAATCCGGGTCCTCTCTTTGCCATGTTGTAAGGAGGTCTTTAGGCGCTGATGCGTGCCTGTGTTCGGTGACCTGCGGCTCACACTCTGGTCGAGCCGCTTGCTGGTGCTTACCGCCTTAATCAGGCAGACCGAATCCAAGCCTCCTAATTGTTGTATTGTGGGGAGGCCTTACTGATGTTAATTCGTGCCTGTCTTCGGTGACCTGCGGCGCATAAGCTGCTAGCCGCCCGCAGGTGCTCATCGCCTCACTTAATCAGGCAGACCGAATCCAAGCTTTCTCATTGCCATGTTGAGGGGAGGCCTTTCTATTTCTCTATTTCTCTATCTCCGGGCATTCCTATTTCTCCCATTTTACTTCTGTCTGCCAACATTCCCATTTCTCTCATTTTACTTCTAAACTTCTGTTTCTCTTATCCCCGCGGCTTCCCGGCGCCCGCCCCGCCGGCGGGCTCCGCCCCGAGGCTGCTTCTCGGCGCCTCGCCGGCTCTGAGCCGCTTCAGCCCGCGCCTCTCTCATCTGCGCGGCTCGGCTTCGCGCGCACACTCCGCGGTCTCTCACTAGCCCTTTCGCGTCTGAACCACGGCCTCGCGCCAGCCCTGCGTTCCCTATCTATTCGTGCCCCGCACGCTCTCTCTGCACACGGCAGCCTCCGCGAGTCACACAGCGTCAGCTCACGTCTCCACCACTAGCATTCAATCTAAGTTCCCCGGGCTAGCCTGGCGAATTCAACCCAGCTCACGTCTCCGCCCCACGATCTGGCTTCCCGTCCTTTGCTCCCCGGGCTAATCAGACGGATCCCAATCCGGCTTACGTTTCCGCTTCTGGTTTCAACTTTTCGCCCCCTATTCCCGGGCTAACTTGAGAATCCCAAAGTGGCTTTCGTTTCCGCCTCAGCCTGCCCCCCGCGGCTTCAATTTCCCTAACACTTTTCTCTACCCGGTATGTTTCCCTAAGTTTTCTTCCAACAATACTCCTCCCTCATTTCTCCTGGCCTCTCCCCACAGTCCGCGTCCGAGTCTGTTTGTTCTAGCTTTCACTTTCGCTTTCGACCTTAGAGATTTCTCCCAGCTTCCCCCCGTAGTCCGTATCTGAGTCTATGCCTAGGCTTTCAATAACTTCTTCCGGCACCTTTTTCGTCCGGCTTTTCCCTAGGCTGTTTGCTAGTCTCTCTCTCCGATATTTTCCCTAGGCTGTTTGCTAGTCTCTCTCTCCGATATTTTCCCATTTCTTTCCCATTTCTTCCCTCCTAAGTTTCCTATCCGTCCTAGGTTTCCTAATCCAAGTCACGGCACCATTATGTTGCTCCCCCTCTTCGTGGAGGAACGACACAGGACCCTGCACTGTTCTTTCGTCTGCTCGGCCCTCCCCGGGTTTGCTGCTGGTTCTTCCCGGCTTGGCTACTATCCCTTCCACCTCCGTGGAAGGGCAGTTCCCCCTGGCCACATTCCCCACTTCCGCAGGGGAGCGGCACACCGCCGGCCGGTTCTCTCGGGGGCTGCACAGGTGTTCCCTCAGATATTCCCCTTAGATGTTCCCCGGTGCATGCCGTCTCTCTCCTCCTTTATAGTCCTCCTCTGCCAATCCCAACTCGGCTGCCCACATGCCGAGTACGCTGCTCTCCTCCAATCAGTAGCAAGTCCTACAGTTTATTGGTTGAACTGGAGGCAGCTGTGCGGAAGCTGTTTACTTCTCTCCCAGCGCCATATTGTGGGAGAGCAGATGCATAGAATAAGTCTTAATTCCAGTAACTCAGTCCAGTCCGGGCTGCTCCCCACATTATATTATCTTGTTTGATAGTTTAAAAAATGGCATTTAAAAATTTCAGTTTTATTGACTGCTCGTGAGAGTGAACAATTTTTCAGATGTTTATTAATTGCCCATCCTTTTTTGATTTGTTTCAATTTGCTGAGTTTTATTGTCTTGCTTTGAGCAGTTTTCAAATGTTTATGTGTTGAGGGTGTTAGCATTTAGTCTGTTTTATTTGTTGTAATTTTCCTGGTTTTAAAGATTTGGCTTTTAATTTTGTGTTTGTTTATGTGCTGTAGTTTTAAAATGTTTTATGGTCTAATCTGTTGATTTTTTAGATCAAATTTTCCCATTGCTTTTATGGCTAAGGTGTTCTTTTCCACATGTGATCAGGTATTTGCTAATGCTTTTATATATTTACTGACCTTACAATATAGATACATAGAGAATTTATTTAGTCTGTTGTATAATCTGATAATTTTTTAGTAACTTGCTTGAAGTGGAAAAATTACCTTAATCGTAACCATGTAAAGCACACTCCTGTTTAGATAGTAAATAATTCCTTTGGGGTCTCTGAGAAACATTTGCACGATCTCTTAGACTTCTGCTCTTACGCCTTTCCTCCATGAGTGCCTGGGAGAAGGTGCTGTTTGTTAGGTGCTGCTTGTGGGCATGTTCCTTGTCCGTCAGGGGTGGAAACCTGCAGTTGACTTCCAGTCCCTTGTTCCCCTCATGTAGTGCTTCTGCGGGATATGTGCCATCTCCTGCTGGCTAACTTCATTTAACCCCTCAATTTTCCTTGGCTCCCCTGGCATGCTGTTCCATTGCCATCTTCCTGCACAGCGTCTCTGCGTCTCACTACAGATCATCCGGTGACAGGCTGCCCAGCTGTCAGCCCTATGTGGGCGCTGTGCAGGAGGCACAGGGGGTGTATGTTTCTCTTATAGTTGTTGCACTTTCTATTTTTCTGTATAATTTATCCATTGTCTTTCATTTCATTCTGAGGTTACTCAATATAAATAAAGCTCATTGCTTGTTTGAGCACAATAGATATTTCTAGTCCCTTGATTAAGGAACACCAAGTTTATTTTATACTGGGAATTTTTTTTTATTTGTAATGTATTACAGAGAGTAGATTGTTGAGAGCATTTTAACATTTGTTGTATTCTGATACCTATATTAAAATTTTGCTAGAATTTTGACTAGTGAACCTTATTTCTTTTATATAAAAGAAATCTGGTACCAAATCAATGCAAAGCCAAACAGTAATCCCTATGTAGCACATTTTCTCATAGGGGAGGAAATAGGAAGTGGCTTGTCACTAAGAAAGTATCCTTTGAAAAAGGATCTGCTTTGCTTAATGTATGCTAGACTGATCTTCTCTATATAGGGAGAATCGAAAATGAATCTTGATGTGAATGGAAGGGGAGAGGGAGTGGGAAAGGGGAGGGTTGCGGGTGGGAGGGACGTTATAGGGGGGAAGCCATTGTAATCCATAAGCTGTACTTTGGAAATTTATATTCATTAAATAAAAGTTAAAAAAAAAAAAAAAAGAAAAAGGATCTGGGCTGGTGCCGTGGCTCACTTGGGTAATCCTCCACCTGCAGCGCCCGCACTTCAGTTTCTAGTCCCGGGTGGGGCGCCGGTTCTGTCCTGATTGCTCCTCTTCCAGTCCAGCTCTCTGCTGTGGCCCTGGAGGGCAGTGGAGGATGGCCCAAGTGCTTGGGCCCTGCACCCGCATGGGAGACCGGGACGGAGCACCTGGCTCCTGGCTTTGGACCAGCATAGCTCTGGCCATAGCGGCCATTTGTGGGGTGAACCAATGGAAGGAAGACCTTTCTCTCTGTCTCTGTCTCTCTCTCACTGTCTAAATCTGCCTGTCAAAAAAAAAAAAAAAAAAAAAAGGAAAGAAAAAAAAGTATCTGGGGCTGGCGCTCTGGCGCAGTGAGTTAACACCCTGGCCTGAAGCACTGGCATTCCAGGCATTCCATATGGGCACCGTTCGAATCCCTGCTGCCTCACTTCCGATCAGTAGAAGATGGCCCAAGTCCTTGGGCCCCTGCACCCACGTGGGAGACCTGGTAGAAGCTCCTGGCTCCCGGCTTTGGATCGGCGCGGCTCCAGCCTTTGCGGCCAATTGGGGAGTGAACCAGCGGATGGAAGACCTCTCTTTCTCTGCCTCTCCTTCTTTCTCTGTGTAACTCTGACTTTCAAACAAATAAATAAAATCTTAAAAAAAAAAAAGAAAAAGAAAAAGGATCTGAAGGAAGAAGGGGGATAAGCAGTGTCAGTGCCAGAGAAAGAGAACATTCACGTTAAAGAGACAGCATGTACAAAGCCACTGAAGCAGGAGCCTGCCCTGCACATGGGTGCCTCCAGTTGGAGGCTGGTATGGCTAGAGCAGGGTGAACCAAGGGAGAGAGAGGAGTTAGCGCATGAAGTCAGAGGAGGTGATGGGTCATTTGGTTTGGTTTGATTGTTTTTCATTTCTAGACTTTGTATTCAGAATGTTGACTTTTTTCCTTTGTTAGCAAGAATCCAGGATCTGATTCTTTGGCTGTCAAGAGGGATGCTTTTCTAAAGTAATAAATAGTGTGTCTTAGATCATGCCCATTAATGGATAAAGTGAACTGGATTTCTTTCAGATTTTGAGAGTTTTTACTGTTGTCTGCAGATCACAAAAAGGGTAAAAAGAAAATAGAGAAGTTTTGTTAAGCTGCTCATCCCTGTTTCACTTTAGAGATTTTCTCTGCTCACAAGAGGACAGACCTAACCATTACTCAGTAGGCTTTTTACAGTATTTCACACATGCCCTTAATTTGCTTATGACGAGACCTGAATAAAGCCAAAGTCAGAGGAACCTTTCTCTCTTCTTGTCAGATTCCAGGTTAATCAGTAGTATCTTCATGGCTGAAAATGAAAGGTTAAGAAGTTCAGGAAATAGTTGTCATTTAGAGGGATTTTGAAATGGTCTTTTCATTTTCTACTTAATATTAAATAATAATTAGTAATAATATTAGGTAATAAGTTAAAATTAGTAATAATATTAATAAGTAATATTAATAATTAGTAACATTAAGTAATAATATATTAAAATACTAACTACTAATTAGGTCCTCTCCCACCTCCCTCATTCTTAGCTAATGAGATTTCTTCACTTGCACTCATTCAAAGGCCTAAGGAGACCTGAGTTTTTCCTTTGTTCTGTTTTATGATTGGATAGGTGGAGAAAAAAGTTATTCATGGGCAACCCCTGGATACAAACTGTATTTGAGAGTCACTAGTATCTTTTTGTTCCACCCAAGATTCTTGACTATGAGTAATCCAGTCTCATTTTTTTCTTTCCTTTTTTTTTTTGACAGGTAGAGTTAGGGAGAGAGACAAAGAGACAGAGAATTATAGACAGTGAGAGAGAGACAGAAAGGTCTTCCTTCTGTTGGTTCACTCCCCTATTGGCCGCTACGGCCGGTGCTGCGCCAATCCAAAGCCTTCGGATTGGCTCAGTGCGCTGGCTGTAGCGGCCATTTGGGGGGTGAACCAACGGAAGGAAGACCTTTGTGTCTCTCTCTCTCACTGTCTAACTCTGCCTGTCAAAAAAAAAAAAAAAAAAAAAAAGGGATGCTGGACCTGTATTTCAAAAATTAGGCAATATAAGCTGATGGATTGTTGCTGAGGATTGTAATTGTTGGTGTGCTGTTTATTTTCACATTGTTCAAACTGTTGATAAGAAGGTTCCTTGCTAGTTTGTAATGTACTTTAAAAAAAAATTGGAAAAGAGAAGAGCTGATAAACACTGCATGTATATTCAGCTGTGCTTTAGTTACAGACTGCAGTTTTGGTTTCTGCCACTAGATGGTGCTTGTGCACTGGTAAAGCAACATGCAGACTGAGTGAGTTCACTGTGGTTACTATTCCAATGCCAGTGATTAACTGATAAACAAGAAGTTAAACCAAATGAAATTGCCCATATTTGGCTTATATATATGTGAGTTTCATATGGTTCAGCCTAATTGGATAAAGTCAGATACCTATACAGCTTTAAAGCGTCTTGGATACAGGAATTAATCATGAAGTGAGAAAAAGCAGGAATTTATTCTAATAGTTATAAATAACTTTGCCTTTTATATTCTTATCCCTTGGGTTGGGAAATATGTTCTTTCATCTTTGGCCATATGCTTTAAATGTAGAATGCATATCAAAACTTAAAAAATGGTTGTTCTTTATGGGGCTATCACTTTATAGGATAGAAAACTGGAAAGTAAGATGTAAAATATTTTTTCATATTTTTACATAGTATTAGAATATTAAATTAGGAATGTTTATCACTTGGGGGAAGTAACTCAGCTATCATAGCAAAGACATTAAAATACTTTGTCTTCTAAAAACTCTTATAAGCCAGAGAAGAGAATTTGAATAGGTTATCTGAGCAAGGGTGAGGCAGCATGAACTCAATCTCAGTTTCTCTCTCTCTCTCTCTCTCTTTTTTTGACAGGCAGAGTTAGACACAGAGAGAGAGACAGAGAGAAAGGTCTTCCTTCCGTTGGTTCACCCCACAAATGGCCGCTAAGGCCGGTGTGCTGCGCTGATCTGAAGCCAGGAGCCAGGTGCTTCTCCTGGTCTCCCATGCGGGTGCAGGGCCCAAGCACTTGGGCCATCCTCCGCTGCCTTCCCGGGCCACAGCAGAGAGCTGGCCTGGAAGAGGGGCAACTGGGACAGAATCCGGTGCCCCAACCGGAACTAGAACTCGGGGTGCCAGCGCCGCAGGTGGAGGATTAGCCTAGTGAGCCGCACCGCCGGCCTAGTATCAGTTTCTCTTAGGATTACAGATATAAAACTCCTTAACAAAATCTTAGTAAATTAAATCCAAAATTTCACATACTATGATTAAGTGGAGTTTATTCAAGGAAAGCAAGATTGATTTAGTATAGAATAACCAAAATAATTAATCATATTAACAAAATAAAGGAGAAAATTTATATGTGCATCTCACTAGATGCAGAAAAAGTATTTGATGGAAGCCAACACTCCTACAGAAGCTAGGAGTGGAAGAGCATTTCCTTAATCTGATAAAGGGCTTCTCTAAACAACTTCTAGATAGCATTATACTTTATGGTGAAAAACTGAATATATGTGCAGTCAATAACAAGGCAGTGGTATATACCCAGGACTTCTAGTTTACATTATACTTGAGTTCTGGGATATGCAATAAGAAGAAGTAGATGGAAGAGATATTAGACAAGAAGATATCAAGCTAATATTTCTTTGTATACACTGTGATCCTATATAGATATATAGATTCAAAGAAATCAACTGAAGACCTAGGATAAGTGAGTTCACCTAGGTCACAGATTGCATTGCCAGTTTATTATAAAAAAGGTATTTCTCCTAGTACTGTTGAACATTTGGAGAATTAAAATAGCATAAACATTCCATATTCAAGAATAAGTTTACCATATGTATAGCCTATATACTGAAAGCTATAACATTAATCAAATTTAGGAATTAAGGTCTACAGTTTTCTGAAGTTTTCTAAAGTTAACAAAGATGCAAAGGAATCTCTTTCAGCAACCTAGCAAGTTATTTTTTTTTTTAAGTTAATAAGGCAATCCTGACATTTGTGTAGAGATGCAAATTGGATGAACAGTTTTGAGAAGAAAGAATTTAGAGGCATAACACTACTTGCTCTCAAGATTTGCACAATGGAGGCCAGTGCTGTGGTGAAGCCTGTGGCACTGGCATCCTATATGACACCGACTTGAGTCCTGGCTGCTCCACTTTCCATCCAGCTCCCTGCTGATGTGCTTGGGAAAGCAGCAGAAGATGGCCCAAGCCCATGTGGAGACCCAGAAGAAACTGGTGGTTCTTGGCTTCAAATTGGCCTAGTACCGGCTCTTGTAGCCATTTAGGGAGTGAACCAGTAGAAGGAAGATCTTTCTGTCCCTGTCTCTCTCTGTCTGTAACTCTGCCTTTCAAACAAATAAATAAATCTTAAAAAAAAGATTTACAAAATGCCACAGTAGTTTTAATAGATATAGAAAAAGGACAGAGGTGAGCAAACTGTGGTCCAGGGACCAAATCTACCTCTTGTGTTTGTGTGGCCTGTAGAATAAGAATGGTTATTATGTTTCTTAAATGATTGGAAAATGCCAAATGAAGAATGATATTTTATAAGACATGAGATTAAATGACAATGAAATTTAGTATATAAAAAAAGCAGTATGTAGAGTTCAGTCCTGTCTGTGGTTTGAAGCATCCACTAAGTCTTGGAACATTATTGTCTTCCATGGAAAAGGGAGCATTACTGTATGCAAAATAATTCACACAATAAAAGGATTCAGTACAGTAACATGATGTAAAATGAACATCAATAGCCTTCAAATTCACAGGCAATAATCAGAGTATATAATGTTAAACTCTGTGGCAACAACAAAGAAGATGAAATACTGAGGAATAAACTTAGCGAGAAATGTGCAAGAATACATAAGGAGAGCTGTAGAGTACTTCTGAAGGACATAAAAGGATACTTCAACAAAATAAAAAGACAGTTTTTACTATTGCATAGGATGACTCAACATAGCTAATTTAAAAAATACACTCAATCGGGGCCTGCGCTGTGGCGGATTGTGTAAAGCTGCTTCCTGAAGTGCCGGCATCCCATACGGGCGCTGATTCAAGTCCTGGCTGCTCCACTTCCAATCCAGCTCTCTGCTATGGCCTGGAAAGGCTGTAGAAAATGTCCCAAGCGCTTGGGCCCCTGTACTTGCATTGGAGACAGGAAGAAACTCCTGGCTCCTGGCTTTGGATTGGTCCCAGCTCCGGCCATTGTGGCCATTTGGGGAGTGAACCAGCAGATGGAAGTCTCCTCTCTTTCTCTCTGTTTCTGCCTCTCTATAACTCTGCCTTTCAAATAAATAAATCTTTAAAAAATACATTAAATGGGGGCCAGCACTGTGGCTCACTTGGTTAATCCTCTGCATGCGGCACTGGCATCCCATATGGGCACTGGGTTCTAGTCCCGGTTGCTTCTCTTCCAGTCCAGCTCTCTACCATGGCCTGGGAGGGCAGTGGAGGATGGCCCAAGTGCTTGGACCCTGCACCCGCATGGGAGACCAGGAGGAAGCACCTGGCTTCTGGCTTCAGATCAGCGCAGCGCCGGCTGTGGCGGCCATTTGGGGAGTGAACCAGCGGAGGGGATACCTTTCTCTCTGTCTCTCTCTCTCACTATCTATAACTCTAGCTGTCAAAAAAAAAAAAAAAAAAATACACTAAATGATGGGACTGGCATTGTGGCACGGTGGCTTAAGCCACAACCTGCAATTCTGGTATCCCATATGGGCACCAGTGTGAGTCCTGGCTACTCCACTTCTGATCCAGCTCATTGCTAAAGGCCTGAGAAAGCAGTGGAAGATAGCTTGGGCTCCTGCCACCCACATGGGAGACATGGATGGTGTGCTAGGCTCCCAGCTCCTGGCTTCAGCCTGGCTCATCCCTGGCCATTGTGGACATTTGGGGAGTGAACTAGTGTTTGGAAAATTTTTCTATCTCCTCCCTGCTCCTATAACTCTGCCTTTCAAATAAATAAATCAGTCTTTTGAAAAAGAAAATTTATTATCTAAAAAATAAAAACTATTAAAATATGCACTAAATGGCATACAAAGAATGAAATAATGAAGAATAAAGTAGAAATATAGGGAAAGAAAACAGTGCATCTAATTGAGTAATCAAGATCCTGATTTTTAAAATTGACAAAATGAACAATTATTAGCTGTTAAACAAGAAAACACAAACATGCAAAACAAGAATATCAAGGCAGAAATGACTACTGGCACAAGAAAAAATTTTACCCAATTTTAAGGCATTACATTGCAGTCCTCTGTGTTAATTAATTTGAAAACCTAGATGATAATTGCCTATATCCATGGGAAGGAGAAACAGAGAAAAGCACTAATGAATAAACCCATAAAAAAAAATCAGGTCCACATGGTTTCTCAGGGGAGTTGTGTCTGCCATAATATCAAATACTAGGTCTTCTACATGTTGGGTAGCATAAAAGTAGATTTGAGATGGAAGGGAAATTTCTCTGTCTTTTTATGAAACAAGTTTACATCAACAACCTCATAAGAAGATAGTACAGAGATGGAAATTACAATCTAATACCAAATATATAAGAAAAAATAAAACACTAGCAAATGGAATCTAACATCAGATTAATAATAATGTATAACTTTTAGAAAGCTTTTTATATTGAATTTAATTCATTTGTTCTTTCATTTTTATTGATGTAATTGTTGAAGACTATGAATTTTCTTCTGATACTTGCTTTATGTGAGTGGTATTGATTCTGATATGTAGTATGTTCATTATAATTTTTCCACTATTGCTTTCCTAGTTTATATTTTCTCTTGCATGTAAAAATTATTTAATAAAATATTTGATTTCCAAACAGAAGGACCTTTTACTTAAAATTTTTTATTATTTTCTAGTTTGTTGTATTTTAAATCAAGACTGTAGTTTGTAATATTTCTATTTTTTGGATCTTGCATATACACTTTGGAAGAAGTATTAAGGTGTGAAGTTTGATAAATATACATAATATCTTTTGTGGGGTTTTGTTGCTTTGATCTTCTGTATCCTTTTTGTATTCACTTGATCTGTCTTTAACATTTATTTTTTTGAAAGGCAGAGAGACAGAGAGAGAGAAAGAGAGAGCTCCCATCCGCTGGTTTCTTCCCCAAATATTGCAACAGTTAGGGCTGGGCCATGCTGAAGCCAAGAGCTGGGAACCCAATCTGGGTTTCCTACATGGGTGGCAGGGACCTAAGTGCCTGAATCATGATTTGCTGCCTCCCAGAATATGCATTAGCAGGAAGCTAGAATGGAAAGCAGAGCCAGAATTTGATCCTGGACATTCTGACATGGGACACAGGCATCCCAAGTGGTATCTTTTTTTTTTTTTTTTTTTTTTTTTTTTGGACAGGCAGAGTGGACAGTGAGAGAGAGAGATAGACAGAAAGGTCTTCCTTTTCCGCTGGTTCACCCCCCAGTGGCCGCTGCAGCAGGTGCGCTGCGGCCGACACACCATGCTGATCCAAAGCAAGGAGCCAGGTGCTTCTTCTGGTCTCCAATGCGGGTGCAGGGCCCAAGCACTTGGGCCATCCTCCACTGCACTCCCGGGCCATATCAGAGAGCTGGACTGGAAGAGGAGCAACTGGGACTAAAACCCGGGGTACCAGTGCTGCAGGCGGAGGATTAGCCTAGTGAGCTGCAGCGCCAGTCATCCAAGTGGTATCTTAATGCTGCACCTAATGCCCATTCCTCACTTGATTTGTCTTGTACTAAGTGGTAAGATATAGTAACTTATTTTCAAGTGCCTCTGTCTGTATCTCCTTGCATCTCCTGTAGTAGTTGCTGTTGTCTTAAAGGTTTATTTATTTGTTTGGAAGGCAGAGTGACAAAGGGGAGAGATGCACAGAGATACCTTCCATCAACTGGTTCACTCCCCAAATGCCTGTAACAGGCTGGGTTGGGCCATGCTGAAGCCAGGAATCAGGAACTCTATCTGGGTCTTTAACATGGGTGGCAGGAATCCAAGTAGTTGGGCCATCATCATTTGCCTCCCAGGTGTCTTAGCAGGAAGCTAGATTAGAACCACAGGGTAACTGCTACTCAAACCAGACACTCTGGGATTCAGGTGTTTCAAGCAGTGACTTAAAACACTGTGCCAAAATCATCTGCCCCTCCTGTTGTTTTTGATTTGTAAAGATGGTGCTGCATTATCTGGTGCACTGTTATTCCTAAGTGCTATATGTTATTTGACAATTGCAGATTTTATCATTAAAAATATGCTATTATTGGGCTGGCGCCGTGGCTCACTTGGTTAATCATCTGCCTGTGCGTCGGCATCCCATATGGGCGCCGGGTTCTAGTCCCAGTTGCTCCTCTTCAGTCCAGCTCTCTGCTGTGGCCCAGGAAGGCAGTGGAGGATGGCCCAAGTGCTTGGGCCCTGCACCCGCATGGGAGATCAGGAGGAAGCACCTGGCTCCTGGCTTCGGATCCACGCAGTGCTGGCCTTAGCGGCCATTTGTGGGGTGAACCAACAGAAGGAAGACCTTTTCTCTGTCTCTCTCTCTGTCTATAACTCTGCCTGTCAAATTTAAAAAAATGCTTTTATTAATACTTTTAAATCTTATTTCCTACTTTGTCTGAAATCAGTATAACAATCATCACTTTCTTTTGTCTACCTTTTTTTAGTCTTTTTTGGTATCTCTTATATAAGGTATGTAGTTATATCTTGAGTTGAGACAATTAAAATCTTTTTCTTTTAAACTCAAAATATATTTAACCTGAGAACAAAGGCAGAATTTTTTGATAACCTCATTTGGTAGTTGGTTGACAGTAGGTGTTTACTGTAAATTAAAGGAGCTAAGTCTGCTGCTCTTAAGTTTTGGTAGAAATTTAAGTGCATGATAAGATGATAGCATTTTATAAAATCAGTAATGTAGGGGCTGGTGCTGTGGCGTAGTATACTGAGCCTCAGCCTGCAGTACCAGCATCCCATATGGGTGCCGTTTCGCGTCCAGGCTGCTCCTCTTCAAATCCAGCTTTCTACTATGGCCTGGGAAAGTAGTGGAGGATGACTCAAGTGCTCTGTCCCCTGTACCCACATGGGAGTCCCAGAGGAAGCTCCTGGCTTCATATTGGCTCAGCTCCAGCTGTAAGAGCCATCTGGGGAGTGAACCAGCAGATGGAAGACCTTTCTCTCTGTCTCTCCCTTTCTCTGTCTGTAGCTCTGCCTCTCAAATACATAAATAAAATGTTTTTTAAAAATCAGTAATGTATCAGCAGAAGTGTACTGAAAACAACAATATTAAATTGTATTTTTTGCTCTTTTTGATTATATAAAATTAAACTGCTAGGTGAAACAACAGCAGGTATAGTTAATAGTTGTTTGGTATGTCTTAGTAATGCCATTTGAAATATGTTCCTGAAACTGAGAAACGAAATAGCTGTAATACATGTGTAACACATCCTATTGTAAGTCAGGTAGTAGTTTCTAGTTCTTTTCTTTCAGCAAATTGAAAGAGGACGTAATCAAGTTGTCAACTGCTACATCATTAAAAATAATTTCTGATGACAAATTACGGTGTAAGTTTTGACAGAAAAAGTTGAGTGACCTTGCTATAAGAAAATTCAGAGGTAACATTTCTTAAGGTAAATAATGTTTCTTAGTGTTTATGCCTAAAAAAACTGAAATAAGAATGCAATTGAGAAGCTTTCTCATTTTAGCAGTAAGAAATATTTGTTGAATGTATCAGTCTAAAAATAAAATGGCATGTGTATCTCATGAACTGTGTGGATTCTTGTCCATAAGATTTTACTTTTTGTGATAATCTGTTGATATTTGCAATATATATGTCATTTAGTTATCTGCTACTAATTGCATAATGGCTTATTGCACAAAATTTTTAAACTTATATGTGGTGGTCACAGGAAATATTAACATATTTTAATTTATATGCATATTTTTATATGTTAGAATCATAAAATGAAGAGAAAAACAGGTTAGGTACAAAATACCACATTGTGATGAAAATCTATGGAGACAGTGGAATAAAATGCAACTTCAAGAAGATAAAAAGCAATGAGAAAAAATTCCCAATATACTTAACATGGTGTTTATTTTAAGTTGATGCGTATTGACATCCTTTTAAAGGAGTGATGTACACTTTTATTTTAAGATGTCAGTATTTACAATAAATCATAAACTTTATCTTTCGCAAATATTTGAGCTTCTAATAAAAATTTGATATTAAAATTTTAGACATAAAATATATAAGTATATATAATTTTTAAAAATCTTATGGAGATGAAGCCGGCGCCGCGGCTCACTAGGCTAATCCTCCGCCTAGCGGCGCCGGCACACCGGGTTCTAGTCCCGGTCGGGGCGCCGGATTCTGTCCCGGTTGCCCCTCTTCCAGGCCAGCCCTCTGCTGTGGCCAGGGAGTGCAGTGGAGGATGGCCCAGGTGCTTGGGCCCTGCACCCCATGGGAGACCAGGAAAAGCACCTGGCTCCTGGCTCCTGCCATCGGATCAGCGCGGTGCGCCGGCCGCAGCGCACCAGCCGCGGCGGCCATTGGAGGGTGAACCAATGGCAAAGGAAGACCTTTCTCTCTGTCTCTCTCTCTCACTGTCCACTCTGCCTGTCAAATAAAAAAAAAATCTTATGGAGATGAGCATTTAAGTTTGCAAACTGTTGTCTTGAACTTGTTTGAAAAGAAAATAAATTAGAGAAGGCTGTTGCAGAATGTGCAGAAGGGGTATGTGTCTTTATTACATGTACAGAGGAAAGTTATGGTGGCTTGAAAATGTCTTGATAATTAGAAGACTCTTGAATGTGATAGTTGATCTTTTGAGCTCAGTAATACCCAAAATGGAAATTTTATTTTGCTTCTTTGATATTTAATATAATTCTTCCATTTAAAAATAAAAGATTTATCATCCTCTTACTGGCATAGTTCATCTAAAAATATTTATTTGGACCAATAGAGGGCAGCATGAATTTATCTATGGAAATAGCTTTCACAGTGTGTGAATGTTGTTGGGCCACAGGCTTGAGCATCATTTAACTACAGTGCAATTTTTTAGCTAAAATTAGTCTTTAATTTGGAATTTTTTTTAACAAAAAATATGATAGCAGTATAAAACTGGGTGCTTCTTTGCTTTCTTCCTTACCTTTCTACCCCTGAACACATCAGAGCTTTTCTGATTTTTGGAAAGTTGTACAGCTTGATTCTAAACTTAATATTTACCTTGATTTTCAGCTGAAGAATTACCTAAGCCAGTGTTAAAAGTTGCTTCATGAGAAAAAGGATTTGAAGAAAAATTTGGGAAATGCTGCATTCTGTGTCCCTCCTAAGATTCTTACAGAAGCCATGAAGAAAGCTATTTACCTAAGTGGTCCCCAGTCCTGCCTCAACATCTGGCTGTCTTGGGAAGCTGTAAAAGTTCTGATGCCCAGGCTCTTTCTAGACTAATTAATTCAGGATTTGTGGTTGAGGCTCTGGAACACCAGTGTTTTTGAAAGTTCCCTAGGTGATTCTCATGTCAAGTTTTTGAAATATTGCTCTCCACCCACAAACACTGACCTCTGTTAACATCACGGATTAGTGTATGAGATATTGGTAAGTAGTCATAGAACTTCCGAGACAGGTAAAGTAGAAGCTAAAAGTTACTCAGCCACAATCCCCAGGGAATTAATTTGTTCTGGAGAGTCAGATTTCCTAAAGCTTTATAGGTTCACCCTGTTTTGGTAACCCAAACATAGTTCAGTAATTTTGGGTAGAAGTTTTTCTGTAAGTTAGAGAATACATTTTTTATCATTAAACAGTAGATGCCACAATTGCGAACATAAAGAAGTCTTCTTACTGATTCGGGATCACCCTTAATAAACAAGCGTTATTGTGAGCCTTGTGAGATACATACATGACTTGTCGTTAAACCAGATACCCCTAGATATCTGTTGAGTACTCAGGTCTGCTTTTGATCACTTTCTAAATCATTCTTGGCAGTCAGATTGGCATTTAAAATTTTTTAAAAATTTATTTGAAAGGCTGTAAGATACAGAGACAGATACTTTATCTCTCTAATGGTTCACTGCCTAAATGCCTGCAACAACTTGGGCTGGACCATCGTGAAGCCAGGAGCCATAAACTCAGTCTGGATCTCTCCTGTGGGTGATAGGGACCCAGACACTTGAATCATCACTGCTCTTCAGGGTGCACATTAGCAGGAAGCTGAATCAGAAATGGGGCCAAGACTTAAACTCAGTCACTTTGGTTTGAGATGCGGATGCCCTAATGGCATTTTGAAAAAAGATTTATTTGAAAGGCAGAGAGAGAGAAAGCGAGAATCTTCCATCTGCTGGTTCACTTCCCCAAATGGCTGCAACGGCTGAACCTGGGCCAGGAGCCAGGAGCATCTTCCAGGTCTCACACAGGGGTGCAGGGGCCTTAACAGTTGGGCCATCTTCTGTTGCTTTCCCAGGCATATTAGCAGGGAGTTGGATTGGAAAAGGAGCAGATGGGACATGAATTGGTGCCCGTAGGGGATGCTGGTGCTGCCGGTGGTGGCTCAATCTGCTATGCCACAGCCTTGGCCACTGAAGTATTTTTAAGTGTCCAAGTTAGAAGTAAAAATATGGAATGTATAAAATATTTGATTTTACTTACCTAAGCTATTGCATCACTAACTACTCTTTCTTGTTTGATAACTTTAGAAACTGAATATTAGCTTCATGAGAAACTTCTTATTTGAAAAACAGAACATGAAAAAAATCCTTCAAACTCAACCCTTGTCAGAAAGGGTATAACCATTTACAGCTAAAGAATATGGTAATTTTAAAGGGAAAGGTTAAAAGTTCAAAGAATATGAAGGTATTCTGTACCTATTGCCATGCTGAGAGCAGTAACATGATTCAAAGGAAGTACGTGAAATTGCTCTTTAGGAATGCCTATCCCATTCATGGAGGTAAGATGATAACAGTCTGGGTGAGGGAGTCTACTTCCAAAGTTCCTGGAAAATGGAATTAAATAATACATTTATTTTGGTGCAAACAAATTTGAAATCCCATGCATAGTTTTTCATAATATGCATCTTCTGTAAACTTTCTGGGACCCCTTGTATGTGTTTTTCAAATTTTTTCTCCCCAGTTTTGGTTTGTCTTTTTACCCTCTTAACAAATGGTCTTTTGCAGAACATTTTAATTTTGATGAAGTCCATTTTATCTTTTTTTTTTTTCTGTTTGCATATGGCTTGGCTGTCACATCAGAATGTCTTCACCAAGCCCTACATCCCCATAGATCTCCTGAGTTTTCTTTAAAACCTATTGTAGACCCTGGGAGGCAGCAGTGATGGCCCAAGTAACTGTGTTCTTGTCTCCCATGTGGGAGACCTGAATGGTTTTCCCAGCTCCCGTTACCCTTGACCATGGTGGATATTTGGGGTTTGAAGCAGCAAAT
>NC_091437.1:99109684-99239251 GCF_964237555.1 Oryctolagus cuniculus | reverse complement strand
CTGATTCAGTCCCTAAATGCCTGCAAACAGCTGAGGCAGAGCTGGCCAGGCCAAAGCAGGCGCCTGGAACTCAGTTGGAGCCTTCCACATGGTAGGCAGGGACTTTAGTACTTGAGCCAGCACCTGCTGCCTCCCAGGGTGTGCATTAGCAAAAAACTGGAATTGGAAGCAGAGCCAGGCACTCCAGTAAGGGATGGGGGTATCCTGAGCAGTGATTTAACTGCTGCACCAAATGTCGTCTACTATAGTTTTCTTTTTTTTGGACATTCCTTTTTCTGATTTTTGGTATAAGTATAGTACTGCGCTCATAAAAGGGTTGAGAGGTGGCCTCTTTTCCGTTTTCTGGAACAGATTGTATAGAGTTGATTTTTTTTTTTTTTTTTTTTTTTGGTTTGGTAGAATTCTTCTCTGAAACCATTGGGTTTGGAGATTACTGTTTCAGGAATTTTAAATTTGTGGATTTAATTTCTTGAATCATTATAGAGCTAGTCCCATCATCTGCTGTAAACTGGGTAACTTGGAAAGGTTGTGTATGTTGATGATTTGGTCCATTTTGCCTAAATTGTCAAGTTTGTGTGTTTAATTATTACCTTGATGTCCTTTTCATGTTTACAAGGTCTACAGTGACATCCCTGTTTCTTTCCTGATACTGATAATTTGTGTCTTCTTTTTTTTTTTTTTTTTTTTTTTTTTTTTTAAACAAGCTTGTCTGGAAGTTTGTCAATTTTATTGATCTTTCCAGAGAACCAGGATTTTGTTTTATTGCTTTTCTGTGTAGTTTTTTTCCCCAATTTTACCATTTATCTTCTGCTAGCTTTGGGTTTCTTTTCTCTTTTTGGTTTTTGTTCTTGAGGTAGAAGCTTAGAATATTGAGTACAGAGTTTTCCTCTTTCTAATGTATGCATTTTATGCCATAAATTTCTCTCTCTAGTACTTTTAGTACTTTAAGTTTCATCACATAAATTTTGTGTATTATATTTCATTTTGTTGTTTTTTTTGGACAGGCAGAGTTAGATAATGAGAGAGAGAGAAAGGTCTTCCTTCTGTTGGTTCACCCCACAAATGGCTGCTTCGGCCGGTGCTCTGCGTCGATCTGAAGCCAGGAGCCAGCTGCTTCCTCCTGGTCTCCCATGTGGGTGCAGGGCCCAAGGACATGGGCCATCCTCCACTACCTTCCCGGGTCGGCGCCCCAACCGGAACTAGTACCCAGAGTGCCGGCGCCACAGGCGGAGGTTTAGCCTAGTGAGCCATGGCACTGGCCTATTATAT
The DNA here is from genome assembly GCF_964237555.1 of Oryctolagus cuniculus. Classification (NCBI taxonomy): domain Eukaryota; kingdom Metazoa; phylum Chordata; class Mammalia; order Lagomorpha; family Leporidae; genus Oryctolagus; species Oryctolagus cuniculus. Next base: position 99,237,982 of record NC_091437.1, on the reverse strand, counting down.
TTCATTTTCATCCAGTTTAGCATGTTTTAAATTTTTTCGTTGCTACTACTTCTTTGATCCATAGGTTATTTTAGAAGTACGTTGTGTAGTTTCCAAGTGTTTTGAGATTTTTTTCCTATTAACATTTATTAATGATGTTTAGTCTGACCCATTGTGGTCTGAGAGTATATTCTTGTTCACTTCTTTTAAATTTGTTGAGTATTTTTGGTGAAACGTAGTTTTCAAAATCTGTCTGATTTTTCATTTTGCTTTGTTAGCTTCTTGCTTTCTTGTTATTTTCTGGGATACACCATGCAAGCTTTCTAAAGAATTGTGTATGATCTCACCTCCCAGAAGTGTTGCTAAAATTTAATACGGGTGTATGTGTGTATGCAAATCATACTTGTGTATCCCTCTTTCACTTCAAAATGTGTTATAATAATTTCAGTGTAACTCTATGACATCTGCCCAGTTATTCTGCATGGTGTTCCACTATAGTAATATACCATAATTTATTGTTGGTTTTGCTGTTGAGGTAGTTGCTACTCATCATGAAGTAATGGACAATACAGTAGCACAAATGACAGACCTGGGGAAATTTTTGAACACAAGAGTAGTTCTAGACTGCAGATATTCTCTTGTTTTGAAAAGTTACAGCAGTATGAAACATTGATTCTGCTTGGTAAGGCCCACCACTGTCCTTCTTTCAGACTGACATTGTCGAAGGCCATAAGGACTTCTTTCTCTGACTGCTACCTCTTGGCTTGAAGCTGCTAACCCATGGCACATGTAGGGCTAACCTGTGGCACATGTAGCATTTTGCCTTAGATGGCTGACTGGCTTTTCAGAGGACATCTGGATTTAGTGCCCCACTTCACTAAGCCTCTGCCTCTGTATGAATGTTAAGCCCCCCACATAACCATTGGGTACAAGGGATTTCCTTCTGTGTGTGTGGTCAGTAATATTACATACATGGGATAGGTTGCTCTCTGTGTGTGCTATGCTGTTCAAGGGATATACCGATATCATGTGCAGAATATTTAATTGGAAATTTATGTGTATTCTGAATTTGGCTGGAGGAGCTTTCAGGTTTCTGGCTTTTGTTAATGGGCAGAGGTTACTGCCATGTACTGCAATGACAAAGAAGCAGATTTGGAGAGCAATTAAGACTTCAGACAGACTTCCCCCTAAGACATTCCAGAGGAGTTGTCATGTATGTGTTTGATACTGGAGACTACACCTCGGTACATAGCTGTAGAGTAGAAAGGGAAATGAACAGTAGCCTACGAGACCATACTGCTCACACCCATTTTCTCTTCAACCTCGTCGGCTTTTGTCCATCAGGCCACTCCACCCCAGCCACACTGGCTGATTCTCCCCAGCTGATGAGACATACTGCTTTTTTAGATGCATTTGTTTTCTGTTCCCTCTCACTTGGCAGGGTCCTTTTCTTGGTCACCCAAGCTAAATTGCACCTCACCTGACCTTGACATTCCCAGTTCTTTGTATCATCTATACTAGCCTTGTATAGCTAAAGCAGATAAAGCAAAGAGGAATAGTTGATGTGAGATGGAGCTAGAGGGGAGGCAGATGTCAGATTTCTGGGACTGTCTGAAGAAACTTGGTTTTCATTTTCAGTGTACTGAGAGGTTAAAGTTTTTTAGTTGGAGACCTGAAACATTTGCCTAGAAGAAGCAAAAGGAGAAGAAAAAAAAAATTGTTACAGGGAGATCATGAAGGAGATTTTTGTGATAGAACAGAAAATACCCAAAAGCCATTTCATGATCTAGGCACTGGTCAATGTTGTAAAAACAAGGACCAATAGAACATGATTCTGTTTCTCACTCAAGGAGTGAGTTTACATTAGAGAGATGATTTCAATCCAAAGGTTATTGCTTTGGACGAGGAAGGTCTTTTGGTTTAGGTTCGTTAGCTTGAATTTAGTATTTGAATAGTTTTTGTAGCATTACTGCTTACAATTAGTCTCATGATATCACAAAATTTAGAAAGAACCTGAAGGAATGTTTATCTAATCTCTGTTAGAGATTAGAAAATTTTCCAAAGTATGTTTTAAGGAATTTTAGGGTTTATTTATTCTTTTTGGTTGTTAATAAGTATAGCACAAAAGAAGTACTTGAGTAAGTTTGGACCATGCTAAATTAAACCAATAGAATTTTTTTACTTCAAGACTCCTCAGAACTTAGAATATGCTTATGTACATAATGAATCTTCTAGAAATCTATGTGTGTGTGTGTGTATGCACATATATAACGTGTAGCATTTCCCAGCTTGAATTGACCATGTATGCTGTTGTGTTAATGAATCCTCTGCTGCAGAGCAAACTTTAGGAAATGCTGGCCCATGTGATTTACTCAAGAGCTTAACCACTAGTTATAGGTAAGCTGTAACTTGAATACAGTTTTTGTAATTCTGTCCTTTGATTTTTCTAAGATATTTCAGTATTACCATATGGAACAGTGTTAACTATGAAAATGCCAGTATTCTTGTAGCCACATTTTAATACTATATTATATTTGAGGTTAATGAAGTTCTGCATTTGGTATAAATATAACTAATAACTCCACATAGCTCAGTTGGCAAATATTATATACAGTTAGTTTAATTCTATGTGAAGTTTATGACCTAGGAATGTGTAATGAAATAATGATTTTTGTCTTTTTATTGCCTCTTTTTGTAGCTTTGAAATATTAAGAATACTTTATTTTAGTTTTCTTACTTTTGGTTCAATCATTATTTTGGCAGATAATGGTACTTTAGAACAATATACAGGAAAAATAATGACATGGTAAAAATGTAACATTACTTCTATTATTAAAAATTGGAAAATATTTAGTAACCACTTAAGTGTATTTTTAGTTCAGAATTTGGCAAACCCAAGGGCCTAAAAACAGGGCTGCCTGTTTTGTAAAGCCCACAGTCTAAGGTTGTACTTCTAAAATAAATCACTGAAAAATCAATAGAAGAAGAATATTTTGTGATGTGAAAATTATATGAAATTCCGATTCCATGCCCACTAATAAAGTTTTGAGTATAGCCACACGTTCATTTATGTGTTGTGGTAGCTGCTTTCACACAACACAGCAGCATTGAGTAATTGTGACAAACTGTTTGGCCTGCAAAGCCTACAATATTTACTGTCTGGCTCTTTCTGAAACTTTGCTGACTCCTGGTCTATGTTAATGAGTAGCAGAGTTGAGAAGATTATAAGTTTGAGAATGTGAAAATAGGGAGGAGCTATATTTTATATATAACCAATTCTCTAACTCAGTATCTTTAAATAATCTCCATGTATTTGGCCTGCCTCAGGTTTTTTTTTTTTTTTTTTTTTTTGGTGAAAGATCCATGTTTATTTAGTTTTCTTCCTTTTTCCTCTTGGTCAGAGTTTGAAGAACAGGGTTTGAGTGGGGTAAGTGAACTGTGAAAATGACGTCATAGATGTCATTGGTAGCTAGGTTTATGTAAAGCCTTGAGGGCCACTGTGAGCACTTGGCTTTTACTGAGGAAAATGTAGAACCATGGCAGGTTTTGAACAAAATGGTGATAGAGTCTGATGTAGCTTTCCAATGTACTACTTTGGTGACTGAGGGACCGGTTAGGAAGTTACTGTGGGAACCTACACCAGACATGAGGCTGTTTTGAAAATTTTGGAATTTTTTTGGCCCAAAATATTAGCTGAAAAATGATCTCTTTGGCATTTAATTTATACTTCTTTATTTTTGAATGAGGTTGAACATCTTCTCATATATATAGTTATTTCTATTTCTTTTTATATGAACTGTGAGTCTATGTCTTTTGTTTATTTTCCTGCGATTTAATTGTCTTTTTCTTACAGATTTATAGTACTTTTTTAAAACTCCTTATGAGCTTCCAGAGTATAACCAAGGATGAAATCAGCTCCCTCAAAATCTGGTCATGTCCAGTGTTGAGTACTTGGTGTCCACTCTGTTAACTAAGCACAACTTCTCCCAGCATTTCTCCAGCTGGACCTTTGTGCATTCTTTCACTTTGAACTTGCCCTTCTGCAAGGCCAGATTTACTTTATTTCCATAGAGCTGAGACCTTGCTAGTCCAGTTTCTTCCCTTGCAATGAATGATTCCCTCTCACGTTGAGAGGAGTGTAGTAGTGTGTCACTCTTAAAGGGGACTGTAGAGCCAGTCTACCTTCGTTTGCAACCTTTTGGCCAACTCACTTTACTTCCCTGTTCTTTAGTTTCCCCACCTGAAAAAATGGAAATTAAAATGTTGGTACCTTCTAGGGCTGCTGTGGAAATTAGGTGATTTCTTGTATACACAGTGCTGGCTCATGAATGTTAGCTGTGGTCCCTCCTTAATAAATGTATATTGGACTCCTTTTAAGTACTGGGAATCTTGCTGAATGCCAGTCTCCAGGGCTGAAGAGACGAAGGCTTCCCATTTCCCTGTGTGTGAGCAGAGAGCATTCCACTTTGCAGCCTTCCTGGAACAGCACCCCTGAAATAGCATGTGGATCATTTACTGCAAACTGTTTCCTTTGTTGAGAAATTTTGTGGTCTAATACAAGATTCTCAAGCATTTACAGGGGTGTCCTGGCCTTAAATTTCAGAGTAAAAGGATATAGTTATTTTGACTTTATTAGAATTATATTTTGATAAGCAAAGACTCAAGTGACAACTAAGATTAGATGTTTAGGTCTTCATCAACTTGACTTCATCATGAGTTCACCAGCTCCGCAGTGTTCAGTTTCTGGCTAGAATGTTGTATGCGTTTTTGGGGTGATTTAGCTTCCTGAGAGATCACCATGGGCATGCTCTTGTCAGTCTTGATCACTCTCCTGCTTTGGATTTATGAGAGTCATACAATCTTAGATTCTATTGCAAGTTTCTCTTCAAGTCTCAAAAGAAATGTCATCCTGTGCAAGTAAGACTGTATGGTCTTATTTGCAAGGCTTTCTTTTGTTCTCTTGAGTGAGTTTCTCAGGAGAATCACACACACAAAAATAATTTGTAGTGTTTGTTCAAGATACATTCTTCACTCCCATGTGAGTCTCAGATTTTCAGAATTCTACATGTTGGTTCTTCACGTACTTAAGCAAGCTCATACACATTGAGTTTGAAGGACTTGTTGGATTTGCTTGACATCCTGACTGTTTAAGAATGTTAGGAAGACTTCCTCAAAATCAATAAAGGCACGGGATATTTTGTATTGTATTGAACTTATTAGTTGTCTACATAGTCCATTTTAAAACAAAGCTGTTTTGCCGGCGCTGTGGCTCACTAGGCTAATCCTCCACTTGTGGCGCCAGCACCCCGGGTTCTAGTCCCGGTTGGGGCGCTGGTTCTGTCCTGGTTGCTCCTCTTCCAGTCCAGCTCTCTTCCAGTGGCCCGGGAGTGCAGTGGAGGATGGACCAGGTCCTTGGTCCCTGCACCTGCATGTTAGACCAGGAGGAAACTCCCGGCTCCTGGCTTTGGGTTGGCACAGTGTGCCGGCTGCAATGCGCTGGCCGTAGTGGCCACTTGGGGGGTGAACCAACGGAAAAAGGAGGACCTTTTTCTCTATCTCTCTCTCACTGTCTAACTCTGCCTGTCCAAAAAGTAAATAAATAAATAAATAAATAAAGTTAAAAAATAAAGCTGTTTTATGTTCTGATCTTACTAAATCTAAATTAGTACTTTACATTGCTATCAATAACCTGTATATCTTTTTTTTAGAAAACTTATTTAATAAATATAAATTTGAAAAGTATAACTTTGGATTATAGTGGTTTTCCCCCCATAACCTCCCTCCCACCCGCAAACCATGCCATCTCCTATGCCCTCTCCCATCCTGCTTTTCATTAAGATTCATTTTTAATTATCTTTATATACAGAAGATCAACTTAGTGTATACTAAGTAAAGATTTCAACAGTTAATACCCACACAGACACACAAAGTATAAAGTACTATTTGAAGACTAGTTTTACCGTTAACTTGCATAGTACAACACATTAAGGACAGAGATCCTACATGGGGAGTAAGTGCACAGTGACTCCCATTGTTGATTTAACAATTGACACTCTTGTTTATGACTTCAGTAATCCCCCTGGGCTCTTGTCATGAGCTGCCAAGGCTATGGAAGCCTCTTGAGTTTACTAACTCCCATCTTATTTAGACAAGGCCATAGTCAAAGTGGAGGTTCTCTCCTCCCTTCAGAGAAAAGTACCTCCTTCTTTGATGGCCCGTTCTTTCCGCTGGGATCTCACTCACAGAGATCTTTCATTTAGGTCATTTTTTTTTGCCAGTGTCTTGGCTTTCTGTGCCTGAGAAACTCTCATGGGCTTTTTAGCCAGATCCGAATGCCTTAAGGGCTGATTCTGAGGCCAGAGTGCTGTTTAGGGCATTTGCCATTCTATGAGTTTGCTGTGTATCCGCTTTCTGTGTTGGGTCGTTGTCTCCTTTTGAATTCTATCAATTATTATTAGCAGACACTTGGTCTTATTTATGTGATCCCTTTGATATTTAATCCTATCTTTATGATCAATTATGAACTTAAACTGATCACTTTAACTAGTAAATGGCATTAGTACCTGCCAACTTAATGGGATTTGGAGTCCCATGGTACGTTTTTAGCTTTACCATTAGGAGGTAAGTATGAATAACCTGCATTTCTAATGCAGTTTAATAAAATATTTTTTAAAGTTTTATTTATTTATTTGAAAGGCAGAGTTACAGAGAGAAGGGGAGGGAGAGACAGAGAGAGAGAGAAGTCTTCCATCTGCTGTTTCACTCCCCAAATGTCTACAATGGCCTGAGCTGGGCTGGTGTGAAGCCAGGAGCCAGGAGCTTCTTCTGGGCCTCCCATGTGGGTGAAGGGGCCCAAGTACTTGGGCCATCTTTCACTGTTTTCCCAGGGAACATTAGCTGGGAGGTGTATCGGAAGTGGAGCAACCGGGACTCAAACTGGACCCCATATGGGATGCCAGTGTCACAGACAGTGGCCTTACCCATTATGCCGCAGCTCCAGCCCCAGTAAGATAATATCAGACCTACTATCATCAATTATTTCTGCACTCATTCTCTTGCATACTTTTTCTCTTGTCTGCCGCCTTTCTTATTGAGATGAAAATGAGGAACCTCACAATTTTTGGCTATTCTCTGATATTTCTGGGAAGATATAGGATCTTACGCGGTAATGTTTATACTATACATACATTTAACGATTTCAGGTGTTACTCTCATTCTGGTTTACTGTTTTTCTCAGTTTGAGTTTCTTGGGAGCTTATTATTCTTTATTTCCCAGGGTTTTTCTTGGCTTCAGTTACCAGGACCTTGACCCACTTGTTTTCTTTATTGCCTTATGATTTGTTGACATTCTCACGTTCTGTGGTCAAGATGCACTTCTTTAAAGATAAATAAGTTAGCAGACTCCTACACTGTGGTTGATTGATAGGTCACGGAATCGTCTATGTAGAATGTAACCCCAAACATGTAAATAAATGTTCTTTAAGACATAAGAGAATTTAAAAAATGGTAGTAACATTATTCATGATTTCACATTAAATTCTTCTGGAAATGTGTTTTGCTTGATGCTGTTGGTTTTTGTAGTATTTGAACTTCTCAGTGTGTCTTCTGTGCACTGCCTGGTATTTTGAAGTGCATAGGTGTTCTTGAATGATCAGTGATTCAAATATCAGGTTTCCTAGGGAGATGTGAAATGGTGTTCTCCATGGTGTGATACGAGCCCTGACAATGGGCATCACTGAGCTAATGAAATAAAAGGCTAGAAACCTGCTAGCAAAACTTCAGCCTTTTCTTGGAACTCCTGCAAGCAGTAATAATGTAGAACTAGTGTCATGGCTAGTGGCTAAACTTCACTTTTTTATAGGAAATAGCAAAAAGTGCAGGGGGTGTTGAAGCATCATAGAAACATTGTGGAAAGTCTGAGAAGGCTGATGGGTTAGTTGCAGGAAGGAAGGAGGGCAAGCACACCGGGATTTCCTGGGCCCTCTGCATTCTGGCACAGTGTGTAACATGCCCAGGTTACCAGCTACTAAAGGACTGAACTGGCCCTCTGACCCAGCCTAGGACTGCTTGCCCTCAGAGCTCAGGCTTTTTCTCCTATACTGCATAACTCATGTAAAAAATCTGTACTTGGGGACTATGAGCTTAGTAAAATATTCTTATTTCAGAATATCCTTGATAACTTTTTCCTAGCAAAGAATTTTCATATGATAAACATGTAATCTCTTCCCTATATCATGAATAGGAATAAATCACCATATCCAGAGCTCAGACTGTTAGCCTTTGAAGCTCTAAGTGTTACTTCATCTTCTTCCTAGGTGTGTAGTTAGACTGGATGTCAACATCATCTCTTTACCAATACTGCCTCACTTAAGTGTTGCCATGTTTTTGCCACAGGGCACATGGCACAGATAAAGAGGATCTGATGATCCTCAGCCTTGCACGCATCCTTCTCTAGAAGAGACAGTTCACAGGGACTTGCTCATGTGAAAACATACCTTAATTCTCTGCAGCAGGACAGGAGAAGGGGAGCCTAGATAATGGAGAGCCACACAGTATGCCCAAGGTAGTTTTTATAGGAAAAAATTCATTTCAAATGACTGAAAATTATAAATTGTTTAACATTAATTCAGAGTACTTTTAATTCAAAGTACGAGAGTTTTCTGAAGGTCTCAGATACTCTGCTGTTTTTGCAAAAGTTGCTTTCCAAAAAATTAATTTATTTTTCTTTTATTTGAGAGAGAGAGCAGGAATAAAGAGAGAGAGAGAGAATATGAGAATGAGCCTCCATCTGTTGGTTTATTCCCCAAATGCCCACATTAGCCAGGGCTGGGCCAGGCTGAAGCCAAAAGCCCAGAGCTCAGTCTAGGTCTTCTGTGTGTGTATGGCAAGAACTCAGGTACTTGACCTATCATGTGTTGCCTCCAGGGTCCACATTAGTGGGAAACTGGGATTGGAAACAAAACCAGGCACTCTGATGTAGAATGCTGGGATCCCAAACAACATCTTAACTGTTGTGACAAATGCCTGCCCCCAAATTTGCTTTTTATTGTATGGAAGGATCCAGGTAGTTGAGCCAGTGTTTTTTTGAAAGGTAGTGTTTGAGTCAGAAAATGGTATGAGCTCTGAAGTATCTATAGAAGTTCAGTAAATCATCTGGTATGCATTGTGCTGGAGCCCTGGAAGTATATAATGGTATTTCAAAAAGTTTGAGGAAAATGCATATTGTTGAAAAACTATAAATGGATTTTTAGATTTTTTTCCATCAAAATAAACTGTTTTAAGCTGATTTATCCCAGACTTTTTGAAGTACCTTAGTATTGCTGTTAACAGAAAAAAAAATTTAACACCCTTAAATTATTATCACCAGTAATTTGAAACTGCTTGCATTGCTTGAATTCTGAAAACATATTTCCATGTGGCAATTCCTGCTAGCAAGTTTTATTTCTTCCTTTGGTTTTTGTGTTAAAATCTTGTAGGTTTTTAAAAAACATAAATGTCCTAATATTTGTGAGATTATGAAAGACTATGAAACAAAAAGATTATTCATTATATTAGTTCTGATGGTGGATGAGTGGATAAAAATGTATTTTACAAAATAATTGATTAAATATGCTTATTCCTTGACATACCTGTTTAGATTTTTAATTATAGTTTTTATGATGTGTTGCAGCTGATGTTTTCCTATAGAAGTATAACTCAAGATTTAACATTGAGTAACAGTGGGAAACTGGGATTTAGTATGAAAATATTTGCTTTATGTAAACACTTTTATGAATGTGGCTAATACATAAAGTGAAGTCAAGCTGTTAAAACAATAAACTGGGGAAATGCCAAGTAAATTTTTTATATTCTAATGAATATCTATTAACTGTATATTATCATTAAACCATATGTAAATATACAGCTAGATTCACTTGGTTTTGAATGACACAAAATATGAGAAGTATGCAGTAAGTATAATTACTGTTTGCATCTCCAAACAAAGCACATTAATCTTTCTGCAATACCGCTGATGTAATGTCTCCATGTTACTTTTGGGAGTATTTGCAATGGGCAAGCATCCAAAGTTGATAGTTAATTCTGATCAGCAAAAGCACTGGAGGAGAGGTCTGGGTTAAACATTGTAACAAAGCAAACAGTTTCTGAAGCTTTTGGAAGATTCCAGTGCAAACATAACCATCCATTTGAATCCTTTATTCTATACATCACAAAAGTACTTTATCCAAAAAGCTGTGTAAAACCTCTTTTAAAAAGATAATCTGTTGTGTTTATATTTCTTTCTTTCTTTCTTTTTTTTTTTTTTTTTGCTGTTACACATTAGCTAACATAAGAAATTAGAAAAGGAGTAAAAAGACTAAGGAGGGAAATGAATGCAAATATAGATAAATTAGAAAAAAAAAGAATGATAGAAAATTTGTGAAAGTCAATAAAATATGCAAATATTCTGATAAGCTAATATGCAAAATAATAAACTAGTAATAGAGGAGAGTACTACATATACTTAGGAAATCAAGATTCTCATAAAGGGCTAAATGGTGCAACTCATAATATAAGCAATTTCAGGATCTAGATGATTTTTTTAGGAAAACAGAAATTACCAAAACTGACCTCAGAAGAAAAGAGATTTGGTTGCTTCCTAAGAAGTAACAGAATAAATAGTCAAACGGTTAGCTACCACTACCTTCCCTCTGTTAAAAAAGCAACTAACCCAGTTGGTTTCCCAGAGAAATTTTAGTGAAACTTTGTAAAAGAGGGAACAAATTATTTCTAGTAATCAAGGATAACCTTGATTTCTAATTCAATGATGCCATTTTACAAAACAAAACAAGAGTTAGATATTTAGATCAATATTATTAGACTACCAATGTGAAAATCTTAATTGAAATATTGGCAAATAGTATTTGGCAATACCTTGACAGAAGACTAAGTGTAACCAACTGAGATTTAGTCCAGGCATGTTAAGTTGTTTCATTATTAGAAAAAAATCATTGCTGTTTCCATTGATGCTGAAAAGACATTTAGGAAATAATTCTTGACCATCAAAACTCAATGCATCAAAAAGAATTGAATAATTCATTAATATTTTAAAATGTCTGTGCCTCGGAACACACATGCACATGCACATGCACACGCACACCATTACCACCTTCCTTTCATTTTACCCGAGCCCATTAGCCAGCATTATGTGTAATGGCTATATACTAGTTGTGTTCTAATTAAATAAGAAACAAGTCCTGAGTGTTCTTTATTAATTACCATTTAATATTCGTTTTGAGGTAGAGATTAAACTGTAAGATAAGTTGTGGAAGGAAATAGGAAAACCAAGATTTTTTGCAAATTAGATATGGTATTTATCTGGAAAGCAGTGCATGAACTAAAAACCTGCCAGGGCCAGCAAGAGAATGCAATAAGGGAGATGAATACAAAGTTAATATTCAAGAATCCAGAGCCTTAATATTCACCAACAAGGGAACCCCCACCAGGATGACAAGGAGACACTTCTTCATCTTTAGCATGCATAAGAGCCACCTGGACTGTTAGGTAATATGTAAATTCCTGAACTCCACCCTAAGAGTCCACCCAGTTAGCCCTGACTCTGCAGTTAAAAAAAAAATTATTTATTTTAGAGAGAAAGACAGGGAGTGGTGGGAGGGAGAAGGAGAGGGAAAGGGAGACAGAGACAGAGGGTGTGAGTGAACACACTCATATCTACCGATTGACTCTAGGAATGCCTGCATTGGCTGAGCTTGGCCAGTGTGAAGCCAAGGAGCTGGGGACTCGTTGTGGGTGGCAGGGACTCAGTGATGTGAGACATCACCTGCTGCTTCCCAGGGTGCAAGTTTAGGAAGCTCGAGTCAGCATTTGGAGTCAGATATTCCAACCCAGACTCTGGTGTGGGACACAGACATCCTCACAGCATCTTAGTGGGTAGGCTAAACTCTTGCTGCTGCCCCGATTTTGCATTTTAATATGTGTTCCAGACCCCACTAGGAGGATTCTGATGTTTGCTGTGTGGGACATGTATGTTGAGAAATGCTGTCCTGAGGAGCTTCCTCTCACATTCCTGTGACGTTACTCCTTTTACCACTAGTTTCCACAGTGCCCTCTGTGGTGGCAGTCTTGACTTTCTTCTGACTCAGACAGGCATGCTGCATGTTGTCCTGCCAGGGACCCTTCTTTTCAATTACAAAGTAAAAATATGTTGAGGCCTGTTCTGCTTGTCAGCCACCACGTGGGCGGCATGACTTGCTGTTTCTGCTACACATTGTTCAGCCACATCCATTGGAGGGCAGGAAAGGTATCCTCTCGCACCTGTGCTTTGTGAAGACCCTTCAGGATGGGTGCCACTTACCTAACCTGTCAAGTTCTGCATGACTGCATTTCACAGGAGTTTATCACTTACTGCTCACCACAACTACAGTCATGTGATGATCATGTACCTCCTGGCTTGAATGAACACTGAGCCTTGACAAAACTGTAACTGGTTACACCTAGTTCCTCTGATTCTATACTTGTACCCAGGAAGCTACAGAAAAACACACAACTGTGTTGATTTGACGTGCCCTAAAATAATATGCCACAATGAACACAGGGGCTGGCATTATGGCGTAGTGGGTTGGACCACTGGCTGCAGTGCTGGCGTCCCATATTGGCACCAGTTCCAGTCCTGTCTGCTCTACTTCCAGTCCAGCTCCGTGCTAATGCACCTGGGAAAGTAGTGGAAGATGGTCCAAGTGCTTGGGCCCCTGCACCCGTGTGGGAGACCTGGAAGAAACTCCTGGCTCCTAGTTTCAAACCAGCCCAGCTCCGGCTGTTGTGGCCATTTGGAGAATGAACCTTGGAGAATGAACCAGCAGATGAAAGACCTCTCCTCCCTCTCTGTTTCACCTCCCCAAAACTCTGATTTAAATAAATAAAATAAATCTTAAAAGTAATGACCTCAGTCCTCAAGTGAAATTGGAGCACTGCCTGCAAGCCTACTCTGTTCTGGACAATTCATGCTTCTGTTTTCAGAGGTGACTTCTCTGCACTATCCAGTGGCCTGCCAGCTGTTCACCTGTTGCTGCTTTTTGGACAAGCAGTAGCAAGATCCTTTTAAATCATATCAGATTGTGTCTGCTTAATACCCTTTAATGGCTCTCATCATATGTGGAATTAAGTTCTGATTTGCTATTGGCCATTCCTGGACCTGGTTTCCTAACCATTGATTCCTTGACTCACTGCTTTCCAGGTATAAGGAATACTTAGTGTTTCCTCAGGGCCTTTGCACGTGCTGTCCTATTTTCTCAGTTTTCTTGCCTGGAATTTTGTACTCCATTCAAATCTATATTCAAAAATCACCTCCTAAAGGAGCCTTTGTTACTCTATTTCTTTATTCTGCCTTGTTTTTCTACCTAGCCCAACGTACTTGTTGATATGTGTATATGTATTTAGATTGTTATTTCTTGAAGACAGTCCCTAGGAACTAAAAATGGCCCTAATGTAATTCATATGTCCCCTCCCACCTCCAATCAGACAAGAGCAGGAAGAAGCCCAGGTCAGGTGAGTAGTATCCTAGAGTGTAGAAGAGAGGGGGTGCCTCTTCCTGCTCCTCTCTATTCCCACCTCCTGTAGTTTAATAGGCTCCTTTCTGGGAATTTACCAAGACTATAAATGGAAATAGATGGGATCACCTAGGAAGACTGTCTTGCCTATGAGAAACAGGAGACAGAACCCTTGAGAATATCTACATTTTAAAAGATTTTCTTCTCTTTTTTTTGGTGAGATAACAATTCTTGTAAATGAAATTAATGATTTTAGAGTGTATACTTTAGTGGCATTTAGTACTTTGAAAATGTTGTGCAAGTGTCACCACTCTCTAGTTCTAGAACATTTCCATTGCCACCAAAAGAAACCCCGTATCTACTAATGGTTACTCTTCATTCCCCCTCCTCCCAACTCCCTGCAACAATACTGTCTTTATGAGTTTGTCTATTCTGGCAATTTCATCTAAGTAAACCATGTAGCAAATATACCCTTTTTTGTCTAGCTCCCTTCACTTAACATAATGTAAATTCATTCATGTTGTGGGATGTAGCTGTACTTTCATCCTTTTGTCTGTATAGTAATCCCTTGTATGGACATACCACATTTTGTGTACCCATTCATAAGTTAATAGAACTTTGGGTTGTTTCCACTTTTTGGCTATTCTGAATAATGCTGCTATGAGTTTTTGTTTCAACACCTGTTTTTGTTTTCTTGGATATATATTTGGAAGTGGAATTGCTCTGTTGTTCTGTGTTCAGATATTTGAGGAATTGTCAAATCTTTTCCACAGTAGCTGCACTGTCTTAGATTCCCACAAGATATGCAGAGAGTTCCCATTTTTCCATATCATTGCCAATACTTGGTTTGATTTCTGGGTTTTGTTGGTTTTGTTTTTTTATGAGAATTATCCTTGTAAGTGTGAAGTGGTGTCTCACTGTAGTTTGGATTTTTTTTCACTAATGGGAACATCAGCATTTAAGCCTTCAGTGGCTTAGGAGAGAAAACAAAGAATGAGGAGAAAGGTAGTGGTACTTTACAGTTTGCAGTCAACTCCTGGGTTTGCAGTGTCCCCTGAATTGCCTTTGATGACAGATGTCCTGCAAATGACCCTAGGCCTTCAGAGGTCTTGAGAATTTGCCAGACCTCTTTTGTCATTAGACTTAAGATGCCTGGGTACTCCAAGTCTGGCATGACTCCTCCAAGGTTTGCTGTTAATGCTTATGCAGGTTTTTGTGCTCGGTTCTCCAGTTGATTCAGATGCATCGTGGAGGAGAGGTTAAGAGTGTGGACTCTGGAGTGAGACTGCTTGACTTCAAATGCTAGCTCGGGTCGGCTGGCCTTGGGAAAGTTAGTTACTGTCTTTATTCTTCAATTCTGTAAAATGAAGTTGGAGTTGTTGTGGGAATCGAATGAGATTAGTATCTAAGTGCTTAGAATACTGACTGGCACATAGTAAGTGCTTTGTATGTTTTGGCCACAATTATGATAATGGGGATGGGGATGATGATTTATCTAGAAATCCATTTAGGGAAGGGGCGAGGATTGGTTTGTGTTGGATCCAAGGCTTGAGGGTGGTTATTGTGTGTTTACAATAATGAGGCTCTTTGATAACATGCTCTGCTTGCCATAGCCCTGACTGTGGTACTAGTGTCAGTGACGGAACAAGTTGTTTATTCTTCTTGGCGCAGATTCTGAATTCCATAAGTCATTCCACTAATTTATCAAATTTAGTTTTGAATACAAATTTACCTTTGTTTGGACAAGGACTATACTTGCTTCAATTAAATATTTTCTACTGATTTTGCTCCAGTGTGACCATATTAGTTTTAAATGACTTGAAATTAGGAAATATTTATAATCTGTTACTCCAAAGAACCTTATTCTAGCTTATAATGCATATTTTTCTGTATTTTTCCTAGACACTTAAGGCATAATTGCATTAATTCTACAAATAGAACAGAATATCTTTACACCTCTTATAAAAGTTATTTTTGGCTGATCTGTGAATCTTTTCTAATAGTTTTAATTTTTTAAATTCCTTAAGAATTAGCACTCAGATTCCTTGAAAGGTACATTTTCAAAATTTATAGAAGTGAATAGAAAAAGAACCATCTCCTATCTAGACATTTTGTATATATATATACAACTTTGAAAATGAGCCAATGAGTATTTTATAGCTTTATGATAAAACTTGTTATTTTTCTGTAGCAAGAAAAAGAATTTGGCTTAGTAGTGCCAAAAAGTGTACACAGAGTCAAAATAATCGACATGTCGTTTGAATTCTGTTTTGGCCTTTAGAATTCTTTAAACATAGATTCTGCAAATATTTTGCAGATAAAGTAAACTGAGATAGAAAGGTTAAGTGACAATTCTGTTTTCAGTCAGTGTTAGAATTAAACACAGAAATCCAAACCCTCTCTTTATTAGATGAGAAGATAGCATTTTCATGTATCTTGGGACATAAACCTGTAGAGGAGATAGGAATGTTTAAGCTATGTTGAGATTTATGAATAATGCTTTCAAATCAAATGAGGTAATTATTTTTCAATTTTTAAGAGTTCTAATGTTATTTGGAATATGTCTTTCTCACCTTGTAAAAGTAGTACTTAGGAGAGTGGAGATGTTGGAATAAAGCAGTCACTGAATAGGAGGGAGGACAAATGGGTCTCAGTTGTTTAGAAAGATAATACAAAGTGAGCCCATCAAGAGGGCATTAAATGGAGCAACGTTAGGGAGGATAGCAAGGATATGTGGTGTAGAAAGTTATTATAACTGACAGTCTAATATAAATGAATGTAAAGTCTCCCCTTCACGCAAAAAACAAGACTCTGTAAGAATGTCAAATGTTAATTCAGAGGAACCAGATATACATCCTTTCTTTATTGCTGTATTGATTTGTAGTATCTCAAAGATAGGCCAAACTAAAAGATCTCTGAGATATGAAGAAAAGCAGCTTTTTATTTGCAATTTTGTTTATTTCTTTGCAAGCCCTCCAGTGGGTAGAGGGCAAGGCGGCATGGAGAAAAGCCTTGCAAACAGCTTTTGTAAAATTTAGACAGGCAGCATGGCACATGACGTCCATTGTTCCAACTTCTCACTCTGTGCCGTACAGACTAGCTGTGAAAACATGGGCTTTCGTTGTGGACTTCTGTTTGTTTCAGTGCCCATTCAGTAAAACATCTCTCAAGCCTTGTAGCAGACCTTTATTGAGAACCCTTGCCTTGTCTATGGCCATACCACCCTGAACGCACCCGATCACGTCTGATCTCAGAAGCTAAGCAGGGTCAGGCCTGGTTAGTACTTGGATGGGAGAACCCTTGCCTTAGAGTCTCTGACCTGCTGGAAAGGTAGCCAGTTTATCAACGAAAATGAGCACAAGTAGAGAAGGATGAAGAACATTTTTAGGACACCCCTTAAGAGTTTCCTAAACTCTGAAGTTAGGTAGACTTGTATTTGACTCCCTGCCACTCTGTTGGCCAATTTGTTAGCTCTAAGAACGTCACACCAGGGTGCTGTGAGTATTTAATGAGAGATAAAGTAGAATCCTATACATAGTGCTCTGTGGAATGTATGTGGTTCCTTTCTTGAATGGGGTTTGAATCAATTGCCAAGTGACATGGGCCCATTGTGGAATGTGGTGATGTCCCCAAGTGGTGGCTGCCAGACCTTCAGTATGCGTGGAGTCACCAGGGCAGTCTATTTATTTATTTAAAAATTTATTTATTTATTTGAAAGAGTTAGAGAGAGAGAGAGAGAGAGAGAGAGAGAGAGAGGTCTTCCACCCACTGATTCACTCCCCAATTGGCTGCAATGGCCGGAGCTGTGCCAATCTAAAGCCAGGAGCCAGGAGCTTCTTCCAGGTCTCCAATGTGGGTACAGGGGCCCAAGGACTTGGGCCATCTTCTATTGCTTTCCCAGCAGAGAGCTGGATTGGAAGTGGAGCAGCTGGGACTCAAATTGGCAGCCATATGGAATGCTGGCATTGCAGGCAGTGGCTTTACCCACTACGCCACAGTGCTGGCCCCACCAAGGCAATTTAAAGTTCTCATCCCAGATACTCTGATTCAACAGATCAGGGTTGGAGAGCAAGGATCTGCATTTTCAACAGGCAAAAAGATGATTCTTTTAAATGTAGGATTATCCTTTGGATACTGTGGGAAGGAGAAGCTATTTTACTCTCAGACTTTCGTATCCTGGATGGGTGAGTTTTCATGGCTCATGTTTGATGCTATTCACCATCGAGGTCTAAGCATTGGCCATAACATTCTACTTGAGAAAAATCACTTGAGAATAACTATGCTCGATTAGGAAAATAGACACTAATCTGTAGAGATGTATTGTCATTTATTTTGAGTACCTCACCAAAAGAGAGCTTAATATTTGACATAAATAAAAATAAAAAGAAGGAACTCCATTAAATAAATCATGTCTCCCTTTAAAGTTAATCAGCTTTTTTTTTTTTTTTAATTTGAAAGGGTTAGAGAGAGAGAGAAATAAAGAAATAAATATCAGTCTTCCATCTATCTGCTGGTTTACTTCCCAGAGGGCTGCAAATGGCCTGGGCTAGCCAACAGCTTTGTGCAGGTTTCTCACATGGGTGGCAGGGGTCCAAACACTTGAGGTATCATCTGCTGCTTTTCCCAGATCATTATCAGTGGAGAGCTGAGACACCTACTGATGCCCATATGTGATGCCTGCATCGCAGGTGGTGGCTTAACTCACTATGCCACGGCGCCGGCCCCTTGTATGTTTCTTTTCCAAGGGAAATAAATATTTAGAGACCAGGACCTAACACACAAAAAACATCGTGCATCATCTTTCTTATAATCCAATCTGGATGCCATTAATGAGAGTGCTCTGGTTAATCTTAATTGTCATGATGCTATGAGGAGATATGATATATAAGGTTCAGTGCACGTGGGGTATATTATTAAGATAATTGTTAAGCAAGAGGATGAAGTGAAACAGGAATGAAACAAGTCAGGCATCTGTCTCAGTATTTCCTGTTGTTAATGCTTGAATATTTTACTTTTTAGGTTAAAAATAAAACATACTAACTTTCCCCTCTGATATTTAAACACCGTAGTTTATATGTATATCTATACTCACACGTATGCACATGCATATGTGTAGAGCCATATTTGATGACCAAAAAGGAAGAGGCCCCAAGGGCTCTTTAGTGTGCAATTAATATTTTGGTCAGAAAATCAGCAGATTGTTTCAGTATGGTTATGTATTATGACATCATATTCCAGTAAAGTTATAATGAACAGAAATTTTGTTTGTCTCTGTGGCAAACCGAAATGAGTTTTGTAATTGTCAGCAGGCCTTAGTGATTATAGTGGCGCCCACTCCCTCTACTGTAGTTAAAGGTCTGTTAGCATTCCAGTTGAGGACTTCTATTTTCAGAAGTTTATAATTAATTGTAAACATTTGCTCTACAGTGAAAGCTTGCCATGTAAGATCTCAGATCAGGAGTAAATTTCTAATTTCAAGTTGTCTGTTTTAAAGTTTTATAGTAGAACCAATTAAAAATATGCATAAAGTTCTGTGGAGTTGGGAAACTGAATTGTGTGGGACACAAAGTGAAGATAAGCGGCATTGTTCAGATTATTCTTGATATTTCTGCATTAAAGGGATTTAAAATAAATAGGTAATAGGAAATTGTGTGCTTTAGTACAAAGAACAAAATGATTGTTCAGTGCTTTTAAAATGTCTTTGAGTGTTAAAAATAGTCTTTCAGTGAAAGTGATTTTTTCTTTCAACATTTTTACATTTGCCAATTAAAAATGAGAATGTATGACATATAATAAAAATGCTTTTTCTTAAGACAAATTAGTAGGAAACTATAGGCCAAGAAAATTGATTTTAATTTAAAACACCAACTTTTTCTTTTTTCTTACTCTAGGTTTTCTCCATTCGGTTTGATACCGTTGATTATCCCTTTCCTTAACATTGTGTTGTAATTTCTGTTCTGACTCTGACTCTCTTTGATCTGCTTTGTGGCGTCTATTGTTTCCCCTGCACTTTGATCAGAGGCATCAATCAGAGCTCAGCCTTAGGCTCTGTTTTTGGTTCCTTTACACTTACCCTTTCCAGGTGCTTATCCTCTCATATGGTTTCCATTATTGCCTCTGGAATCTGCATCTTCAGGACTGATCTACATTTCTGGTCCTTCACCTTCAGTAAACCTTCATTGATTAGTCCCATCTGCCCAGTGAATTCTTACACTATGGGTGCTGTCCAATTTATCTTGGGTTGAATATAGAGCACCACTAGTTGAATGTCCAGTAATGATCTAAAATACACTAGGACCTCAGTTGGCTTTTTTTTTTTTTTTTTTTTTTTTTGCCTGGAAACAAACATTTTCCAGCACTGGAGTGATTTTTAACTTAATTTTTCAGCACTGCAATTTTAATTCCACCATCCTATCAAACTCATTCCTATTCATTTTGCTGAGTTACTCAATCCGGTGGTCTTGTTTCTCAGTCATCATTTTGCTTAAGAGTAGCATTAGCTACCAACAATCTAACCTTCCTTCTTGATACTCTTTTTCCCCATTTGGCCTTCAGAACGTGTGTCAGGCTCATTTGGTTTTCTTCCTCTCACTCCTTCTTCCATAGTTCTCATTGTCTTAAGGCTTTAAATACCACATATATTTTTTTTGATTTTTTTAACTTTTATTTAATGAATATAGATTTCCAAAGTACAGCTCATGGATTACATTGGCTCCCCCCCCCCCATGACTTCCCTCCCACCCGCAACCCTCCCCTTTCCCGCTCGCTCTCCCCTTCCATTCATATCAAGATTCATTTTCAATTTTCTATTTATACAGAAGATCAGTTTAGTATACATTAAGTAAAGATTTCAAAAGTTTGCACTCACATAGAAACACAAAGTGAAAAATACTGTTTGAGTACTCGTTATAGCATTAAATCTCAATGTACAGCACACTAAGGACAGAGATCCTACATGAGGAGTAAGTGCACAGTGACTCCTGTTGTTGACTTTACAAATTGACACTCCTGTTTATGGCATCAGTAATCTCCCTATGCTCCAGTCATGAGTTTCCAAGGCTATGGAAGCCTTTTGAGTTCACCGACTCTTATCTTATTTAGACAAGGTCATAGTCAAAGTGGAAGTTCTCTCCTCCCTTCAGAGAAAGTACCTCCTTCTTTGAAGACCTGTTCTTTCCACTGGGATCTCACTCGTGGAGATCTTTCATTTAGGTTTGTTGTTGTTGTTGTTGTTGTTGTTTTTTTTTTTTTTTTTTTTTTTTGCCAGCCAGAGTGTCTTGGCTTTCCATGCCTGAAATACTCTCATGGGCTTTTCAGCTGGATCTGCATGCCTTAAGGGCTGATTCTGAGGCCAGAGTGCTGTTTAGGACATCCACCATTCTATGAGTCTGCTGTGTATCTTGCTTCCCATGTTGGATCTCTCTCCCCTTTATTTATTCTATCTGTTAGTATTAGCAGGCACTAGACTTGTTTATGTGATCCCTTTGACTCTTAGTCCTTTCATTATGATCAGTTGTGTACAGAAATTGATCACTTGGACTAGTGAGATGGCATTGGTACATGCCACCTTGATGGGATTGAATTGGAATCCCCTGGTAAATACCACATATATTGATGTTTCCCAAAGTTTGTCTCTACCTTAGTTTTTCCTGAAGTCTGGACTCATAAAGACATCTTCATTTGGGCATCTAATAGATGCAATAATTTAACATCTCCAAAGCAGAGCTGCTGGTATCTATCACTAGCAAAGCCATTTTTCCCCCAATTTTCAGTGTCTCCATCTTGCAGGATAAACCCTGGGATCATCTGTGACTGCTCTTTAATATTCCATACTCAGTCACTAGATAAACCCATCATCTCTACTTTCAAAATTCATCTAGAATCCAATAACATCACTTTGTCACTGCTGCTAGTTTAGACCACCATCACCTTTTCCCTGGATTGGTACAGTAGCCTCCTAGCTTCCACCACCATTCCCCGACTTCATAGTCAGATGCTCCTTACCAGTGTAAATAAGGTCGTGTCTCTTCTATGTGGCATGTGGCCACTTCTCATCTCCTAGTTTTCTTTTCCTCATTCCCTCGACTCTATAGCTGGACAGGCCTCATCTTAGCGACGTGAACATTATGGCACTCTCCTGCATTAGGGCATTTGACTTGGTGTTCCCTCTGTCATAAGATGTATTGTCTTGGATACTTTCATGGCTTTCTGCCTCATTTACTTTAGGTCCTTACACACCTGTCATCTTCTCAAGTAAGCCTTTCTTGGCCACCCTATCTAAAACCCACCTCCCTGACACTTCAGAACCCTTTCCTCTTTATTTTTTCTTACATGGATCTCTTAACATGCCAGATAGTCTGCATACTTACCATATTGTCTGTCTTCCCCCTAAATGTGTGTTTTATTCGTTGTCGTAGTACCTTGTTATATAAAAGGCATCCCATTATAATTGTTGAATTAACAGATTTTTATTGCATGTCCTCTTAATTTTTTCTCCTTGATTTCTTCCCTCTTATTACAGCGTCTCCTCCCACCCAATTATTACCACTTTCTAGCCACACCTTGTTACCTCATTCTTATTAAACACCAACCTACCAAAATTTTCAATTTCTATTTAAATATATTTTGTTATGATAATAGGAATTTAGAATGGGCTTAAACTCCTGTTATCTCTTATGTTGGTTCTGATTTCCTTACTGCTTTGCATGGTACTCAGTTCATCTCATTGCTCCCATGTTTCTGATTATAAGTATCTTCTAAAAGCATAGTAATCTGCATGTTGTCACGTAAACAGGCCTCCTGTCTCTAGGCAGGAGTGGCTTCCCTGTCCTCAACAATATACCATTTGTCTCACTTCTGCCAAAATCTGAAAACTTACCAAGAAGTCATCTGCAATATCAATAATGTTTACTGGATCAATTGTTTAAAATTTTATTTAAGTTATCCAAGTTTCATGTATTTTATTATATACAGATTTAGGAATATAGTGATACTTCCCATCCTACCTTTTGTCCTACCCACGGTCCAACCTTTCTTCCTCCTCCCTCTCCCATTCCCACTCTTAATTTTTACAAAAGATTACTTTCAGTTTACTTAATGATTATAAAGTTAACCCTACACTAAGTAAAAGTGTTCAACAAATAGTATGAAGAAAAAAACAACAACCAGAAGAGACGGGGGCTGTAAACAATTATTGCATCTCAAAATGTCCATTTCACTCCAATACATTACATTTTAGGTACTCTGTTGTTACCTTGGATCAGGGAAAACATATGCTATCTGTTTTTTTCTTTTGGGACTGGCTCATTATACTAAGTATAATGATTTCCTGTTGCATCCATTTGGCAAATGAATGGATTTCATTTTCTTTTTTTTCTTTCTTTCTTTCTTTTTTTTTTTTTTTTTTTTTTTTAACAGCTGAATAGTACTTCGTCCTGTATAAATGCCATAATTTCTTTTTCCAATCAACAGTTGGTGGACATCTGGGTTGATTCTATATCTGACCTATTGTGAATTGTGCTGTAATGAACATGGGAGTACAGATAACACTTTCATATGCTGATTTCTTTTGGTTTGGGTAAATTTCCAGGAGTGGGATGACTGATTTATATGGCAGGCCTATATTCAGATTTCTGAGGTTTCTCCATACTCTCTTCTTCTTCTTTTTTTTTTTTTTTTTTTTTTTTTTTTTGACAGGCAGAGTGGATAGTGAGAGAGAGAGACAGAAAGGTCTTCCTTTTGCCGTTGGTTCACCCTCCAATGGCCGCCACGTCTGGCGTGCTGCTGCCAGCGTACCACGCTGATGTGAAGGCAGGAGCCAGGTACTTATCCTGGTCTCCCATGGGGTGCAGGGCCCAAGCACTTGGGCCATCCTCCACTGCCTTCCCGGGCCACAGCAGAGAGCTGGCCTGGAAGAGGGGCAACCGGGACAGAATCTTGCGCCCCGACTGGGAATAGAACCCGGTGTGCCTGTGCTGCTAGGTGGAGGATTAGCCTATTGAGCCGCGGCGCCATCCCCATACTCTCTTCCACAGTGGCTGTACCAATCTACATTCCCACCAACAGTGGATTAGGGTACCCTTTTCCCTACATCCTCACCAGCATGTGTTGTTTTTTGATTTCTGTATGAAAGCCATTCTAACTGGAGTGAGGTGAAACCTCATTGTGGTTTTGTTTTGCATTTCCCTGATGGCTAGTGATCCTGAGGATTTTGTCAATTATCTGTTGGCCATTTGAATTCCCTTTCTTGAAAAATGCCTGTGCAGGTCCTTTGCTCATTTCTTAACTGGATTGTTTGTTTTGTTGTTGAATTTCTGGAGCTTTTATAGCTCTGGATGTTAACCCTTTATCAGTTGTGTAGTTTGCAAATACTTTCTCCCATTCTGTCCGTTGCATCTTTACTTTGCTAAGTGTTTCTTTTGCAGCACAGAAGCTCCTCAGCTTGATGTAATCCCATTTGTCTATTTTGGCTTTGATTGCCTGTGCTTCTGGGGTCTTTTGCAAGAAATCTTTGCCTATGCCAATGTCTTGCAGAGTTTTTCTAATGTTCTCTAGTAATTTGATGGTACTGGATCAATTTTTGTTTAATTTTGTCTTCTATATCTACTTTTCATAGATTGATATATACTATTGTCTATAAATTTATGGACTCACATTTTATCTTTTACAAATATGTTGATGAAATTAAAACTGTATTAGGGTTAATAAGGGTATGGAACATTATATAGTTGGTGTCATTTGAAATGAAACAAATATTGTAGTTTTATTGAACTTTTGTTCTCATTTTTTTTTCTTATTTGTTTTTGTTTCTTGTTTTAGGTATCATTGCCCAATGCCTAAAATTTTCTATGTTCAGCTGACTGTAGGAAATAATGAATTTTTTGGTGAAGGAAAGACTCGACAAGCTGCTAGACACAATGCTGCAATGAAAGCCCTCCAAGCACTGCAGAACGAACCTATTCCAGAAAAATCACCTCAGGTGTGGTACTGCTGCATGAGGCAGTCTCTGTTACATACTTCCCCAGTGAGATTATTGGGAAGACAGATAAATGCACTTAATAAATAAAAGAGGTATTCTGTTCTGCTAGGGAAGAATACTAGAGTGATGATCTGCCGAGAATTTCTTCTCAGACTTCCTGTCTCCCATACTAGGTTCACGTGTTACTGCCAGGATGACTTTATGTTTGAGAACTTTGGTTCACCTCTGGAGTTCACTTCCCAGAAACTCATTTTGGGATATGTATAAGAATCAGAAATAACATTCGTTTGTGTTGCATTAAAATGTTTTTTTTGAAAGGCTGAGACCTAGAGAGTGGGAGAGAGAGACAGACAAACAAACAAACAGAGATCTTCTATCCTCTGGTTCATTCTCCAAATGCCTACAACAGACAGGACTCAGCCAGGCTGAAGCTAGCAGCCAGAAACTCAATTTGAGTCTCCTAGGTGGGTGGCAGGGGCCCAACCATCATCTCCTGCCCCCAGGGTATACATTCCAGGATGCTGGAATTGGGAGCAGAGCCAGAACTTGAAACAGGTCACCACATCAAATGTGTTTGCCCCTGTGGGTTGCATTTAATACCACCTTTTTTGAGCATAGATAACATTCTGTTAATCTATAATTAAGGGATTTAAAGAGATGAATCCACTTTGTTTTACACAGGAGGATATTGCAGATCCTCTTGAGTAATCTTACCCATTCTCATGGCTTCAGCTGCTTTCTACATAGCCTTCAAAATAGCATCTCCAGTTCAGGCAGGTCTGATGGTATAGTCACCTTCTTATGCACTTAGTTATTTCAAACTCTACAATTCAACGTTTGTAATTCTCCTTTCTCCAAACCCATTGGTCTTCCTGCTTTGAGATTTATTTTAATGGAAAACTTTGGTGGTTTTTTTCTGCTTTATATATTTTCATTTTAACTCTTTGTATGTTTCCCCACTATATAATAAGCTTCTTGACAGCAGGAATACTGTCCCTTTATCTCTAATACTTAGACTATGTTTAGTATATGTGAGGTCCTCTAGAGATATGTGTTACAAAATGAATAAATGAGTTAATACCAGTGTGGACACAGAGCTCCAACATCCTGGTTTGGGTCCTGTGCTCTTTCTAGAACTTAATTTTCATCAATCAGGATATAATATGAGTGGGGAAATTGTGTGTGGGCAGGAGGGTGGGGATCTCTAAAATAGAACAGGGTCTACGGATGTAAGATAAACTCAGAGTAGTATGTGACTGAATAAAAGATTCCCAAAAGAGCATTAAATGCTTCTCCTTCAAGGAAAAAAAACTAAAAACCAAGTAACAGACTTTTTGTCAGCAAAGCTCTAGATGTACTGTGGTTCCACAGGAATGCATTAGATACAGTCTATGCTTTGCTGTTTCTTACTGTATTTTAGATAGACCGTCTTGATTATGGATGTGAAGTAATAATCTTGATTATGTGAGGTTTGTTGGAGAATCAAGATTCAGTGTTACCCTATTTTTTTTTATGATGTAGAATGGCGAATCTGGAAAAGAAGTGGATGATGACAAAGACGCAAATAAATCTGAGATCAGCTTAGTGTTTGAAATTGCTCTGAAGCGAAATATGCCCGTCAGTTTTGAGGTACGTGCTCACTAGAGACCTTCCAGTTTTACTCCCTGCTCTGGTTATTTTCAGTAAGCCAGCAACATTAACGAGTACGCTAGAGCTCTGCAAGAGTTCATGTGCTTCTTTATATACAATCCCACTGTCGTGAAATTGTACAGGTGCTAGGGAAAGTAGAAGTGATGGTAACATCATGGATTTCTGCTGATCTCTTTTGTCTTTTCTGTATTAAGATATTTGTATACATGATATTTCAGTTTTTATCCTGAAAGTTATTTTCTGGTATAAGATAATTTGTAGTACCCTGTAGGGTTTGATGTTTAAAAGGGGATCAAATTAAAAATATTCAGATTAATATTTAGTAACATACATGTTAATATCCAATTTCTTTTAGTTGGCTGAAGGCTAAAATATACTTAACTTTAATCTTAACTAATGAGTCACTGAGAGATAATGAAGCACCTCCCTATAACTGGAAAAATATGAGACATATGTTTATAAAATTGTATGAAACTTTATAGGCAACTTTTAAATTAACTAATTAAGTAAAGATTTACTTGAGAGAGAGAGGTACGTTATCCATTGATTTACTCCCCAAATGGCCTCAGTGACTAGGCTGAAGCCAGGGTCTAGGAGCTTTTTCCAGGTCTTTGACGTTAGTGCAAGGGCCCAGGTCCTTGGGCTATCTTCTGCTGCTTTTCTAGGCTCATTAGCAGGGAGCTGGATCAGAAGTGGAGCAGTCAACACTTGAGTTGGCGCCATATGGAGTCCTGGCATCACAGATGGTGGCTTTGCCCACTATTTCACAACTCTGACCCTGAATGTCTCCCTTGTTAAGAAGTCACTAATTTCATGACTCTTATCTAGAAAGTAGACAGAAACCAGCTAAGTTTTTATCCTTCAGGAAGCTTCTTCTTCAAATTGTGTGACACTTACCTACTAGAAAGTTCCCACATCTGACTCATTGGCAGGATCTTCTGACCTGGAATGAGAGACTGCATGCTTTCCTTCTTGGATAGGGGTCTGACAAGTTACTAAATTCTAACCCGTCACAGACTGAAAGGAGCAAAATGAGGAAGGCAGTAAGAGTTGTTCTTTAAAGCCTGTTGGTCCCAGAAAGAAATGATGGGGAAAAGGTAGAAAACCTATTAAAAGATGCTGTATAAACCCAAAAATTGTGGAAAATGGCTACAATGAATAGGTACAGACAGTATGGCAAGTTATAGAAGTCCTAGGGGACTTTAATGGGCCTTAGTACAGAATATTTAATATACACGATATGATCTAATGTACACAGTAAAAAAAGGTTAAGGATAGAGCATTCTCTATTGTTGGTAAAATATAGATGTTTTTCTAATTAAGGAGGATGTCCGTCATAGTAGTTAAAATAAACAGCTTTGGTGTTTAAAGCAGGAAACCTAAATCACTCAGGAAGAATGCTTATGATGAATTCTTTATTCTTAATAATGTTATCAAGAAACTGTGCTGTTTCATTTCTTTTCCTGATTAGTACTCAACATTAGAAGACAGGATTTCAATATACTGTTAAGGTGAAATAACTCTGTTTTACAGATCAGACTTCTAAAGGAGGCTAAAGTCTTTGTAGTCAGGTTTTGGAAGGCATCTTTTCTCCAAACGCTGGCGTAGTTTAAAAGAATGCAGTAAGCAGTGTTTAAGAGCATTCAAAGCTAATGGATTCATAATTCAGTACTCCAGAAAGCTAGTTATTTTTATGTTGTCTCAGCCTCCTTTTTAAGACTGTGTCACAAGTGTAAAGATCTCTTTCAGTAAAACAGCCTCTGAGGTCTGTATCAAAATTTATTTTTATCTGTCAGCTGCCTTTGTGAGACTTTCATAGACAGTTTTATGAGTTGTAACTACAGAGTCCTTGTCCCCGAGTAAGTTTTACTGTTACATAGGAGAAAATTGTATATGTACACAATGATATATAAATTGTCATTCAAGATGGCTTATGTAGTATGGTAGCTAATACCGTATTTTTATTCTTAATTTTATATTCTATAAAACATAAGGAAACCATAACTAGAATTGTCTATTTTAAAATCATAAAAGCAATTTTGATTATGAATTGAATGTGTTTGGTTAGATTTCTTTTAACTTCAATTCATTAAGCATCAGAAGTGTCAGAAATGAGTCGTCCAGATAGAGTACCTTCATACTAGCTTTTTAAAAGAGATATTGTAATTTTGGCATAATTCTTAATATCATTTTATGTGGATGTGAGTATCAAAAATAGAGTATGAGAACACATCTTAGTGCTTATGTGTTATTTAATATTTCACTTGCATTTAATAGGTTATTAAAGAAAGTGGGCCACCACATATGAAAAGCTTTGTTACACGAGTGTCGGTGGGAGAGTTCTCTGCAGAAGGAGAGGGAAATAGCAAAAAACTCTCCAAGAAGCGTGCTGCAACCACTGTCCTACAGGAGCTTAAAAAACTTCCACCTCTTCCTGTAGTGGAAAAGCCAAAATTATTTTTTAAAAAACGCCCTAAAACAATAGTGAAGGTAAGTACTTGTAAAAGTTGGTGAGTTTACCGTGAAGTACTATCATGCACCTCATAATGACATTTTTGTCAGTGACTGACCACATATATGATGGTGGTCCTATAAGATTATAATGGAGCAGAAAAATGCCCGTTGGCTCATATTTTTATTGTACTTTTTGTGTGTATTTTTACTTCTATCTTTTTTTTTTTTTTTTTGACAGGCAGAGTGGACAGTGAGAGAGAAAGAGACAGAGAGAAAGGTCTTCCTTTGCCGTTGGTTCACCCTCCAGTGGCCGCTGCGGCCGGCGCACCGCGCTGATCCGATGGCAGGAGCCAGGTACTTATCCTGGTCTCCCATGGGGTGCAGGGCCCAAGGACTTGGGCCATCCTCCACTGCACTCCCGGGCCACAGCAGAGAGCTGGCCTGGAAGAGGGGCAACCGGGACAGAATCCGGCGCCCCAACCGGGACTAGAACCTGGTGTGCCAGCGCTGCAAGGCGGAGGATTAGCCTAGTGAGCCATGGCGCCGGCATTTACTTCTATCTTTTGCTTACTGTTAAACAGTTGCCTAAAGTGTCCAGGACAGTGATATGTTGTACCTAGGTCCATGTGGTAGCTTCAATCCTAGGTGTGCAACCAGCTGTATTATCTGGGTTTGTGGAAATACACTGTATGCACCATAAGGAGAATCGCCTGGTGATATTTCTTAGGACATACCTTGGTTGATTAGTGATACATGACTGTGTTATCACAGCTGTGGATAAAAAAGTGTTCCTTAAGGCAAGTCCTTGCACCTGTAAATTATATACAATCCTGGAATCAGGGCAGGACATGTGACTATAAGTTAATGACAATTCTGATTTGTTTGATTGATTGATTGAGTGATTTATTTTTTCACAGTGTCCAAGATTTAAATCTGAGCTCAGGTCCAATTAGCTTTAAATAGCCCTGTAATTCACTGTTTGTTTGTTTGTTTCCTCCCTCCCTCCCCTCTCTCTCCCTCCCTCTCCCTCTCTTTATTTATTTATTTGTTTATTTACTTACTTACTTGGAAGTCAGAGTTTCACAGAGAGAGGAGAGGCAGAGAGAGAGAGGTCTTACAGTCTACGGCCATACCACCCTAAACACGCCCAATCTCATCTGATTTTGGAAGCTAAGCAGGGTCGGGCCTGGTTAGTACTTGGACGGGAGAGAGGTCTTCCATCCTCTGATTTGCTCCCCAGTTGGCCATAACTGCCAGAGCTGCACCAATCTGAAGCCAGGAGCTTCTTCCAGGTCTCCCATGTGGGTGCAGGGGCCCAAGGACTTGGGCCATCTTCTATTGCTTTCCCAGGCCATAGCAGAGAGCTGGATTGGAAGTGGAGCAGCCAGATCTCAAACTTCTGCCCATATGGGATGCTGGCATTTCAGGCTAGAGTGTTAACCTGCTGTGCAACAGTGCTAGCCCCTGTTTTGTTTTTTTAAATATCTTTGTACCTGTATGTTCATCCAAATGATTATCTCAGAAACTTACAGTACTTTTTAAAATTTAAAAAGTGATTTTCTGTTGGTGTTACTTGTAATATAATCCTCATCATGACCTGTAAGGTGGATAATGTTATCTCCTGTTTTAAAAATTTTTGCAAAACAGGTTGAGAAAATTTGCTTACTTTTATTCAGCTGTAGTGGAACAAACTGAACTCTGGTCTCTCATCCCATGTCCTTTCTGCTGAGACCACTGCTTTACAGTAACTTCTCACCAGATCATGAAATGGTAGCAAGCTGCAGAGCAGTCACTGAGTAATAGTAATAGCAGTGACAGCAGCAGCAGCACTGTCTGTGCCAAGCAGGCCCCATGCTTTGCGTGCTTTATTACAGTTAATCCTCATAACATCCATTATGAGGTAGATGGTTATTATTTTATTTCCATTCATTCATGCGTATATACCTTGCCAAAGAAGAATACAGAGCACACAGCTTTTCAGGATGTTGTGTCTGTTTGTTTTATTGGATCAGATTTTATTTACATTAAAAGGAAAAAAAAAGACAAAAGTCAGAGGAATGAGCTGAGTTAGCGTGTAGAGCAGCACAGTGTCCGTGAGTACTTGATCTGCATGGAGCTAGAGCTCTTTCTAGAGAAAGCTTTAAGTTGTCAGTGTTTCAGTTATCTGCCAGCCTTACTTACTCAACAGATTTCTGATCAGGCTCTGCAAATCAAGGATTAACGAGAAGAAATGTATTTATTTATTTATTTATTTATTTTTTTGACAGGCAGAGTGGACAGTGAGAGAGACAGACAGAGAGAAAGGTCTTCCTTTGCCGTTGGTTCACCCTCCAATGGCCGCCGCGGCCGGCGTGCTGCAGCCGGCGCACCACACTGATCCAATGGCAGGAGCCAGGTGCTTCTCCTGGTCTCCGATGGGGTGCAGGGCCCAAGCACCTGGGCCATCTTCCACTGCACTCCCTGGCCACAGCAGAGAGCTGGCCTGGAAGAGGGGCAACCGGGACAGAATCCGGCGCCCAACCGGGACTAGAACCCAGTGTGCCGGCGCCGCTAGGTGGAGGATTAGCCTAGTGAGCCGCGGCGCCAGCCAGAAATGTGTTTCATCTTTGCTGACTTTTCTTTCATTTAGATCGTGCAGTGATCTGGTGGAGGTTTTCTTTATTTAAAAACACATACATACATAGATATACAAATACATAAGAAACTTGTTTTTTTTATATAAAGGAATACTGATTTGACTTCATTTTGAAGAAAATGTGTGTTTAATGTGCCCTGATACAGCATTCTACATCATATGTAAGAACTACAGACACAGGAAAGGTAGACTGAAAGTAAATGCCAAGTAGATCCACTCACCACACACGCATCGCCGTGATGCCAGAGGCCTGGCTTTCATTCATGAGCTCTAACCACACAGCAGGGAGTAGGACTGAGCATGAAGAGCATGGCCTTTGGAGTCCAATTTGATTGTGAACCTGATGAGGTTACTTAGCTTTCCTAATCCTTCATTTCTTCACTTATAAAGTGAGAATAATCATTGTTCTTGCTTCATAAGATTGTTTTAAGTCTGAGTTGAAAAATGCTCAGAATACATTAGTAATTATTACTGATTATTAGTAGTAATAATGGAAATAGTAAGTACTCACTAAATATTAAGTAGTGATATTTTCTATCTAATTCTGTCACATTTCATATGTAGATGAATGTGTCCATGCTTTATTTACTTACATTTTTTAATGTATAAAATCTGTAGCTAACTATAAATCTATAACTTTCCCCTGCTCTTTTAAGCTAAGTCTAATCTTAATGAATTAAAAATAATAAGTTATCATGCTGGAGACAATCTGCGTTTCTGTAGTGGGATGAAAATCTGACTTTTGTTTTAAGTATAGCTGTTAGGAGCACATTATTGTTTAAGTAGTATTTCCTAGAAGTGGGGAACAAGAGACACATTTTGAATTCCGGGTTATTGGCTACTATTTAGTCTATAAGCATCTTGTTCCACAACTTCCTTCCCATCCAGCACTCTGATTTCAGCTTAAAATTGGCCTCTTGAGGGAAACTACCCGTGCTCCTCCCCCACTTTCCTTGCATTTTGTCCTCACGTGCATCACACTTGGCATTATGTAAAATCAGCCTATTGATGTCCTCTGAAATGTGATTCTTTGTGGAAAGCAACATGCATATAATGAAATGGAATGTAGATAAATTTTAAGTGTGATGATCATGCTTATAATGTGTCAATAAATGGATCAGCTTGGAACAGTATCTTGATTTTGAGCATTTTCCTCACTTCCTTGTATGACTTACACATTTGTGGCCTTCAGTTCCTTATATTCAGTAGAAAAAGAGAAACTATTCGATGATTTGCCTTGGTTTTATTTAAAATAATAATAGTTTGTCTCATGTGACCCTCTTGATCACTCTGTGATGGACCTGTTATCCTCATCTTACAGATGAGGCCCTCTCTATTTAAGGTTATATATTTTTAAAAGATTTATTTGTTTTAAGGCAGAGTTTTAGATAGGCAGAGGCAGGGAGAAAGAGGTCTTCCATCTGCAGGTTCACTCCCTAGATGGCCACAATGACTGGAGCTGCACTGATCTGAAGCCAGGAGCCAAGAACTTCCTCCAGGTCTCCCACACGGGTGCAGGGGCCCAAGAACTTAAGTTATCTTCTACTGCTTTCCCAGGCCATAGCAGAGAACTGGATTGGAAGTGGAGCAGCCGGGACTTGAGCCGGCACCCATATGGGATGCTGCACTGCAGGTGGCAACTTTACCCATTACGCCACAGCACTGGCCCCTTAAAGATATATTTTGGATCCAGTCAAGCCTGACTATGGTTCCCAGTTGAAACTGGTTATTCGTGAACCTCTTTCAGAGTTTGAGATTTACCCTGTAGTGTTACCCTGTAAACTTGTACGACTGCCCTGATAGTATCTTTGGGTTTATATCCTTTATTGTCTTTTTATTTTAAATGTAGTTTTCTTCCATAAGATAAGACTTCAAAGAAGTCTTTCAGTGTTATAGATAAGATTTCTTTTTTTTTTTGACAGGCAGAGTGGACAGTGAGAGAGAGACAGAGAGAAAGGTCTTCCTTTGCCGTTGGTTCACCCTCCAATGGCCGCCGCTGCAGCCTGCGCACCGCGCTGATCCGATGGCAGGAGCCAGGAGCCAGGTGCTTTTCCTGGTCTCCCATGGGGTGCAGGGCCTAAGCACCTGGGCCATCCTCCACTGCACTCCCTGGCCATAGCAGAGAGCTGGCCTGGAAGAGGGGCAACCGGGACAGAATCCGGCGCCCCAACCGGGACTAGAACCCGGTGTGCCGGCGCTGCAAGGTGGAGGATTAGCCTATTGAGCCACGGCGCTGGCTCTAGATAAGATTTCTTGTTCTCAACTATTACCAGACAATACTTACCAGTTTGTAGTTTGGTAATCTAAGACTTGAAGTCCAAGGAATAACTTAATTGTCAAGGTAGCAAGTAGTTAAAATGATGGAATTCTGAGAACAATAAAAATGACTTGGTTTCTTTATTTGATTGGATTTATGCATCTGATTCTTTGTCATTGGAATCCATGCCAACAACAATTTCTCTGGAAATTACAGACATTCTTATGAGAGAGTCAAATTAAACAGGAATGATGACAACATACCATTGGAAATACATATTTATTTGAACATCTTCATGTGCAAGGCGTACTCCTTCTGGAGCCAGACTGAAAGCTTGTCTTTATCTTTTCACTGGGCTCTTAGACTTACTAATTATCATTGCTATTTATTTCTCATTGTTCCTTCTTCACTCTCTGGATGACTTATTTTTATTTTGGGGCATATAAATTGAAGTAGAAACCAGTATTTTATTAAAAGCTCAAGATCTCCTCTGCTGTGTTGTCTCCCCCTACCTAACCACTGTGGTAGTGAAATTCTTGGTCTTCTTCCTCTTGGTCTTTCACTAGGCTGCTCTTCTTCTAGGGGTTCAGTACTCTCTTATGTTATCCACTGCCTATTAGACATCTTCATGTAATATTTCACAGGCATGTCAGACTCTTTCCAAAACTCATCATGTTCCCTTTTAAACCCCTTTTTCTTTCTGCATTCCTTAACTTAGTGGAAGTGACTGGCACCACCATCCATCTGCTGACACAAAAAGCTGGGAGTCATTTTTCACTTCTCTCCTACCCCTGAGATCCCATAAATCATTAAGTCTTTTTGGTTCCATTGCCTAAATATTTCCTCAGTTATGTCCTTTCTTTCCATCCCTAATGCCATTGTCTTGGTCCAGCTCAAAATCGTCTCTTGTCTCAACAGCTACAGTAAAGTTTTAATTGGCCTCCCTACAAATACTCTTGACAAATTATCTTTTAAAAAGTATAATATTTTGCAGACACTTGTCTGCCTGTGCCTCTCTTTTTAGTAGTTAAATGGTGCTCTTTGGAAAAAGTCCAAAATCCTAAACATAGTTTAAAAGACCTTGAAGGGTCTGACTTGGAGGCTGTACCTGTGGCACCTAAGTAGATGTTGTCAGTACTGACTCTGAGTACCAGTGGTTACAGGGGAAAGCTAACTCTTATGTAAGTTCAGTGTAACGTATAGTCTGTAGCATAGTGATTATCCTTAAATTACTAGCTGCATAAGAATAAATTTTCACAGGTTAGAGGAAAGTTTCGGCTACAGACAACATACAAACCTTCATTTCTAGGAAAAATATATGAAGAAAATTAGTTCACATGCAGAGTACTTGATTTACAAAGGGGTTTTGTATTTAAGTAGTAATGCAAGCATAACATATTTATATTTATACTCTTGTATATGAATTGACAAGCATACTAATTAAATGGTAAGAGCGAGCTGCTGCCCAACTCAAGTGCAGAACATTTTTCAATGAGGTTGAAGCTCTGCATAAACCTCTTTTCAGTCGCATCCTCATGCTTTCTCCCACAGGCAACCACTCTCATTAGTTTTGTGTCACCGTTTCCTACCTTAGTCTTATTTTTCTTTTCTTTGTTTTAAAGATTATTTATTTGAAAGGTAGAATTACAGAGGGAGAAAAGGAGAGACAGAGAAATCTTCCATTTACTGGCTCACCCCCAAATGGCCACAACGACTGGGGCTAGGCCAGGCTGACACTAGGAGCCAGGAGCTTCTTTCAGGTCTCTCATGTGGGTGCAATGGGTGCAGGGGCCCAGGAAGGCATCTTCCGCTGCTTTCCCAGGTGGATTAGCAGGGAGCTGGATTGGAAGTGGAATGGCTGGGACTTGAACTGGTACCCATATGGTATGCCAGATTGCAAGCAGCAGCTTACCCACTGTGCTACAATGCCATCCCCATCCTGTTTGTTTTTCAAAAATACATTAGCTGGTTATATTTTTAAAAGAGCTTTGTTGAGGTATTAAACAGTACATATTTAAAGTATACTATTTTTGATAATATGCATACATTTATAAACCCATCTTAACTATATTTAATCTTCTGGTCCATGAACATCATGTGCCTCTATTAGATCTTGTTTAATCTCATCAGTGTTTTATAGTTTTAGTGGGCTTTATATAAATTATATAATACTATATGAGTTATTCTGTGCTTGTTTCTTTTTTTTTACTTATTATTTTTCTGAAATTCTTTCATTTTCATGCATGTAGCAATACTTTATTCTTTTTTACTGCTTATACCATTTCATTGTGCAAATATACTGTAATCTGTTCTTTTATCAGTGATCACTTAAGTTATTTCTAGTTCTTTTTTCTATTTCAATGAATGCAGCAATGGATATTTCTGTACATTTGAGCCTACCATACCTGAGTAACACTATTCTTTTTTAGAAAGGAATTTATTTATGTATTTGAAATGCAGAGTGAGAGGGAGGGACAGAGGGAAGAGAGGAAGAAGAAGGGAGTGGAGGTGGGGGAAGAGATATCTTCTGTTTACTGGTTCACTCCCCAGATGGGTACAATAGCGAGGGAAGGGCCAGGCCAAAGCCAGGAACCAGGAACTCCATCCTAGTCCCCTAGATGGTTGTAGGGACCCAAGTACTTGGGCCATCTTCTGTGCCTTCCTAGGCATATTAGCAGGAAACTGGTTTGGAAGTGAAGCCAGAGCAATCAGGACTCAAAGCAATGCTCTCATATGAAATGTTGGTGTTGTAAGAGGCGGCTTTACCTGCTGTGCCACTACGCTCACCCCTTGGTAACATTTTTCTAGGGTGTTTATGTGCCTAGGAATAGGCTACTGGGTGATAAAATGTACCGTTTCAGGCCTTACTAGACATTGCCAAATTGTTTTCCAATTTATACCACAGTTGGTTTTATATAAGAATTTGTATTTTTTTCCCATTCTTAGCAGTTGGGGCTGTTAAACTTAAATTTTTGCTAAATTGGTTGGTGTGAAATAGTATCTCTCTGTGGTTTAACATGCATTTTCTGAATCCTAATGAGGTGGATTATATGTTCATGTTTCTTTCTGTAAAATATATTTTCATCTCTTTTGTGCATTTTCCTTTTAGATTGTCTTCTTAATACTTTTTTAGGAGTTTAAAAATATGTATATTTTAGATACTGGATATATATCTTTTTAGTTATATGTGTCCGAGATATCTCCTAAGTCATAGCTTTCTTCTATGTTCTATTTGGTATTTTTTTTTTGAAATTTTATTTATTTTTATTTTATTTTATTTTATTTTTTTTATTTTTTTGACAGGCAGAGTGGACAGTGAGAGAGAGAGACAGAAAGAAAGGTCTTCCTTTGCCGTTGGTTCACCCTCCAATGGCCGCCGCGGCTGGCGCACCGCGCTGATCCGATGGCAGGAGCCAGGAGCCAGGTGCTTTTCCTGGTCTCCCATGGGGTGCAGGGCCCAAGCACCTGGGCCATCCTCCACTGCACTCCCTGGCCACAGCAGAGAGCTGGCCTGGAAGAGGGGCAACCGGGACAGAATCCGGCGCCCCGACCGGGACTAGAACCTGGTGTGCCGGCGCCGCTAGGCGGAGGATTAGCCTAGTGAGCCGCGGCGCCGGCCCTCTATTTGGTATTTTTTGAAGCGCAGAGGCATTGAAGCAACTATGTTATACTGAAGACTACTTAACTTTTAGAAGCGTACTGGACCCAACTTACCAGTAATACCCGTGAGCCTCAAACTCCATAGGAGTCTTAGTTACAGATATATTTTATGATTTTTGTCCCTAAATCTTCATAAATCACTCTGACTTATCTTCTTCAGTCATAATTTTGAGATATTGGGGTGGTGGGGCAAACCACTAGTTTTTTTTTTTTAAAGAACATAAGAACAAGTTTTATAAGCATATTTTGAGGCCGTTTCTTCAATTATTTTTTAGGCTGGACCAGAATATGGTCAAGGAATGAACCCCATTAGCCGCCTGGCTCAAATCCAACAGGCCAAAAAGGAGAAGGAGCCAGATTATGTTTTGCTTTCAGAAAGGGGAATGCCTCGACGTCGGGAATTTGTGATGCAGGTATTTCTAACCTTCATATTAGAATTTTAGAAAACTATTGAAGATTTAGAAATTTTCAAACCAGTGGTTAAGAAATGTATACTTACAATAGTTTTAATGATCTGTGATTACTTTAAAATTTACTGTATTTGGGTGAAATGGTCATTTTTCCATTCAATTATTGTTTATAGCTGTTGTCTATATTCCCACTAAACTTGGTCTTTTTACTTTTTTACTTGTTAAACTTATTATTTGATGAAGTATTAAGCCTTTTTATTGTAATGTAAATTTAAGATATATTTTCTGAACAACTAAAAAAATAGAGAAGGAAGAAGGGTGGGAGGGAGGGGGGAAGAGGGACAAAGGGAGGGAGGAAATATCATTATATTCTTAGAATTGTATCTACAAATCACATTGAATCTGCTAAAAACTAATAAAAAGTTAAAAAAAAAAAAAAAGAAATCCCTATGTTGGAATAGCGATATAGTGGGAAGACAAACTTGGACTGAAAGCAGAAAGTAAACTGTGTCTACACGTGAAAGCATTCATTCCCTCCAGGCCCACCTCCTATCAACTCTGTGGAAACATTCTAGTGTCAAGGACGTGTTAGAATAGACAAAGTGGGTTTTTGGAGGGTCTGTGAGTTCACACAGGTTATTTACCCCAGAGTTTATCATTTCATACCTATCTCTTGGCTTTTTGTGTTACATTTTCTAGCCACAGCCTTTGTCTGTTAACTACTGAGAATTGGAGACAAATGGAAATACAAGCAAAATTTAGAAGCATGTATATAGTAGATGGAGCAGGGCCAATAGCGTGAGTTGTAGGCTATCAGGAAACTTAGAAAAAGAGAACAAGCTGGGTAGCTAACCATGGTGGGGGATGAAGGACTCAGAATTGCTAAGGGATGTAACTGGTGCATTGTGTCACAAGAATGGTTGTGAGTGTATTGGCAGATGGGTGTGGACTGAGAATGAGGTAGAATGCCTAACATGCTCTCCTCTTCTAATCCTCCTTGTCATTTTCATTTGCCAATTTAAACTGCAGTGCTGAAGAGACCTTTGTTTTAATTTTTTATTATGAAAATGCCAAACATATTCACAGGTAGGGAAAGAATAGTATAATGAACCCCTAGTATGTCCATAACTCAAACCCAATAATTACTGAGGTTTTTGCCACACTTGATCTACCTATTGATTTTTCTATCCTCCCTCTCTCCCTTTTTCTCTTGAGGTACTGCAAAGCTAATTTCTAACTACATGTCATTTCAACCTTACTTACTTAGTGTGTATCTCTTTTAAAAACGTGAGTTTTTCTCACAGTAGATATGATTCATTAGAATCATCTAACATCTAGTCTGTTTTTAAAACCTCCTTATGGTCCTCAAATTGGTTTTAAAAATAATTGGTTTGTCAGATCAACTTTTTGTAGTCCAACCCACCTAAGGATCTCACTTCTCATTGAGTTCAGGTAAAATCAACAGGTATTTCTTAAGTGCTGATCATGTGGCAGACATTTTGGTTTGCACATGTGGTACCTCATATATATATATATATATATATATATATATATATATGATGTCTCATATATATAACTTTTCATGCATAGCTAAGTTTTGCCTTTCCTTCTAATTTACAGTCTCCAAATATCTTTATCTCACAATACTCAACACAGTGGTTTGTAAATAATAGAGCCTTTTTTTTAAAAAAGATTTATTTTATTTATTTGAAAGACAGAGTTACAGAGAGAGGTAGAGACAGAGAGAGAGGTCTTCCATCTGCTGGTTCATTCCCCAGTTGGCTGCAACAGCCAGAACTGTGCCGATCCGAAGCCAGGAGCCAGGAGCTTCTTTCAGGTCTCCCACGCGGGTGCAGGGGCCCAAGGACTTGGGCCATCTTCCACTGCTATCCCAGGCCACAGCAGAGAGCTGGATCAGAAGAGTAGCAGCCAGGACTAGAACCGGCGCCCATATGGGATGCCGGTGCTTCAGGCCAGCTCTTTAACCCACTGTGCCACAGTGCCAGCCCCATAATAGAGCTTTAATAAATATTTAATGTATATTTGTTATCTACCTCCAAACTTAGAGCTTGTATTTTTGGCTTTTGTTGGAGATGTCAACTTATGTTGTAATCACAGATAAACTACTGCTGGGAACCCAGATAACAAAAGAGGAAGAATTCTTCTATGGTCAGTAAACATGTCATTGTCTAGATGTTATCTGGACCCAGAACAGCGTTCTAGTATTTTCACTTGGGAGAATGTAGTTACCATTTGCTATCTTACATTCTAACAAGAATTCTAGGAAGTTTTCTTTGAACCTCAAGCTTAAATTTAAAAAAAAATCATGTAAATTTTATACATATATTAGGAATATAAATGGGATTTGGCCTTTAGTTAAACAATCTCTTTTCTATGGAGTATTTTGAGTGCTCCTTTTGAAAGAGGAATTTAGAGTATCTTAGGCCAGCTTCAATGTTATGGGTATTCATAAACATTCTAGTTAAATGGGGACATTTGGCTGTGCTTTTAAATGTTTTCACACTGAATTCATATTGTTTTTTCCCTTTCTGGAAGCCCCAGTGGATTCATTACAGTATTACAGCAACTTTATCAAAGCAAAGGCTTTTGTAAACTACTTAAGCAATGTTATTATTTATTATAATTGAATGTGGAAGTCAAATATCTAGAGATAATATACTCATTTTTATCAATCATCAAAAAAGAAACTTTGTATGCTATAAAACAGATGCAGTGATTTCTGTTGATATACTAGATAAACAAAAAATCTGATGACATTATTTGGGAAGTTAGTTCCAAATCAAATTTCTTAAAGCTTTTCATTTTGTTGGAGAGAAGTATTTTGACTTTTCAGACAGAAAATTATGACTAAATTGTATATCAGCATTCTGTATGATTATTTATCATATAATACTACTTTTCTACCTTTGTTTAAGTTCTCCAGATTGTTTAGAAAATACATCAAATTTCATCGATTTTAAATGTTTTCAGTAAAAGATAATGAATTAAACTTTATTAAATACTATGTCAGAACTTTTTGTGTCTTTTTGTTTGTTTGTTTGTTTATGTTTTTGAGAGATAGAAAGCTTTCATACTCTGATTCACTCCCATAAAAGACTGCAGTGGCTGGGGCTGGGTCACAGCTGGTGTTGAGGCATGGCTCAAGCCAAGAGCCAAAATTTAATCCAGTCAGATGGCTCAGTCACTTGAGCCATCATCCCCTGCTGCCTCCTAGGGCCTTCATTGGCCAGAAGCTGGAGTCAGAAGTCAGAGCTAGAAATTAAACCTGATGTCCTAACCAGTATTTTTTTTCTTATTTAATGAATACAATTTTCATAGGTACAACTTCAGGAATATACTGGCTTTTCCCCCATACCCACCTTCCCACCCCCACTCCCGTCCCACCACCTACTCCCTCTCCCATCCCATTCTTCATTAAAATTCATTTTTAATAAACTTTATATACAGAAGACCAGCTCTATACTAAGTAAAGATTGCCACACACACACACACACACACACACACAATGTATATAGTACTGTTTGAGAACAAGTTTTGCAGTTAATTCTCATAGGATGGAGGTCCTACATGGGGAGTAAGTGCACAGTGACTTCTGTTGTTAATTTAACAATTAACACTCTTATTTATGACATCAGTGATCATCCGAGGCTTTTGCCATGAGCTGCCAAGGCTATAGAAGCCTTTTGTGACCACAAACTCCATCAGTATTTAAACAAGGCCATAAGCAAAGTGGAAGTTCTCTCCTCTCTGCAGAGAAAAGTTCATCCTTCTTTGATGGCCCCTTCTTTCCACTGGGGTCTCATTTACAGAGATCCTTTGTGTAGGATATTTTTTGTCATAGTGTCTTGGCTTTCCATGCCTGAAATGCTATCATGGGCTTTTCAGCTACATCCGAATGCCTTAAGGGCTGATTCTGAGGTCAGAGTCTAACCAGTATCTTAATCACTAGGCCAATGCCTGCCATATGTTTCTTAGTTTTGGGAGAATTGGATTTGATTTATGTGAATGATTTAATTTTTAAGAGAAACTTGTTGGTGTTAAATTTATTGTGTAGTAAAATAATTAAGCTTCTTTGCAAATAGAAATGACATTTTAATGTAAAGTTCTTATTTTTAATAGTTAAACATTTGTGAGCTTTCTAGGAAGATGATTTATGAAATTTACTTACATATACT
Source organism: Oryctolagus cuniculus (assembly GCF_964237555.1). NCBI lineage: Eukaryota > Metazoa > Chordata > Mammalia > Lagomorpha > Leporidae > Oryctolagus > Oryctolagus cuniculus. Next base: position 99,196,219 of record NC_091437.1, on the reverse strand, counting down.
TCATTAACAAAGTGATATTTTTAGTAACCATTGTGTGTGTCAGAGAATGAAGGTCATGTAGCAGTGTGGTCTTTTCAGTACTAACAAATTACTTCGGAACAACTACTTACAAACTGTTGAACCATGTAGTTATAAAAGCTTGTGTGAGCAGTGGGTATTTGGCACAGCAGTTAAAATGCCAGTTCCAGTCCTGGCTCCTCCACTTCCAATATAGCTTCTCATTATTGCCTATCCTGGGAAGGTATTAGATGATAGCTCAAGTACTTGGGTCCTTGCTACCCATGTGGGAGACCTGGATTGACTTCTGGGCTCTTGCCTTCTACCTGATCTAGACCTGGCTGTTGGAGGCATTTAGGAAATGAACTAGTAGATGGAAGATCACTCTTTGTCTCTGCATTTCAAATAAAGTGATGGTGGTGTTGGGGACATAATATAACAAAAAAGCTTATGTGAGAAAAGAGGTAAATGAATGGGAAAATTATCCTGGGATTAATTCTAGAAATAAGTCTTGAATGTATCAAGAGTAGATCAGATGGAAATCTGGAATATACAGATAGAAGGTGAATGCAAAGGTAAGAATAGCATTACTGCTTCCAAGCCCAGGAGTAGGAGCCTGGAGCTGAAGGATATCAGTTATAGGTAGATAAATGAGAGTGGTGAAGCAGCAGAAAAATTGGATGAGATTGAGTGAGGTATGTATAGCATGTAAAAACAGATGAAATGTTTTATGCAGTTATATTTGCTCAAGTAATCTTTTGCTCCTGTTTACTTTGGCAAGCCTCAACTGTCAGAGCAGTAGAGGAAACTTCTGATGCACCTGACCCAAGTTTTTCGGTAACAGGCATTCTAGTAACAACGTAGGGGCTGGTGACACTGGGAAAGAAACCAACCACTAGAAAAAATAGCAGATAGCACAGGCAACTCTAGACAGGGATTCAAGCCTTTTATCCATAGAGCCTGTCTTGGTGGGGTCAGGTGCTAGCAAACGTTACTATGGTAGGTAACGTGTGTTCATCTAGCTCCAAGGATCTGCTGTAACTACTGAATAAGTGCTTTTCAGACTGAGGGCACAGATTACTTCTAACTTGTCACAATATGGTAATTTCTGGTTTCAGAATAAAGGCAATGAAGTATTTCAAAAACATTTCACAGATTTGAAGTGTGCAACTTGTGAGCATTGTTACAGAAATTCTATAATGTATACCTTTTCACAGTTTCACATTCTTTAAGAACTGTCATTTAGTTTGTCTTGACTAAAGCTGTGTTGAAGAGTACAGTTTCATATACTTTGCATTTTGCTCATGTTTGTTAAATATGTATCTTGTTTTAACCATTTCCTTTTATGTCCCCAATTCCTGAAAAGTGGTTGGTTCACTGAAGCTTAAAAGTAGTGATGGAAATAGTAACACAAATACAATGCTAAATAATGGTGTAAGAATAAATGGCGCGGCCAGTGCCCCGGCTCAATAGGCTAATCCTCCACCTAGCAGCGCCGGCACACCGGGTTCTAGTCCTGGTCGGGGCGCCGGATTCTGTCCCGGTTGCCCCTCTTCCAGGCCAGCTCTCTGCTGTGGCCTGGGAAGGCAGTGGAGGATGACCCAAGTGCTTCGGCCCTGCACCCCATGGGAGACCAGGAGAAGCACCTGGCTCTTGGCTTCGGATCAGCGCGGTGCGCCGGCCACAGTGCGCCAGCCGTGTCGGCCATTGGAGGGTGAACCAACGGCAAAAGGAAGACATTATTTAAGACCTTTCTCTCTGTCTCTTTCTCTCTCACTGTCCACTCTGCCTTTCAAAAAAAAAAAAAAAAGGGCAAACAAAACTCAAGTGTGGATACTAGATAGGAATCTGTTATTTTCTGGGAAAAGTGGAATAACTAAAATTATGATCTTACACAAGAACCAAAAAAGCAAAGTATGACTAGAAGTATCATGCCAAATATCTAAAACTAGATACTGTTGTACCACGTATTCATTCATCGCTGTAACAAAGTGTTCCTGTCACTGAGCAATCTTGTTAAAGTGGCATGAAGCTGTTGAAACCTTCTGATTTTGTTTTTTAACCAAAGCACAGTGGCGTCTGGTAAAACAGTGTAGCTTTTCAATATGAATTGCTTGTTCAGCTTTCTTGCTCATTTTCTAACTGGCTTTTTGAAAAACCAATTTTTTTAAACTTTTATTTAATGAATATAAATTTCCAAAGTACAGCTTATGGATTACAATGGCTTCCCCCCCATAACGTCCCTTCCACCTGCAACCCTCCCCTTTCCCACTCCCTCTCCCCTTCCATTCACATCAAGATTCATTTTCGATTCTCTTTATATATAGAAGATCAGTTTAGCATACATTAAGTAAAGATTTCAACAGTTTGCTCCCACACAGAAACATAAAGTGAAAAATACTGTTTGAGTACTCGTTATAGCATTAAATCTCAATGTACAGCACACTAAGGACAGAGATCCTACATGAGGAGTAAGTGCACAGTGACTCCTGTTGTTGACTTAACAAATTGACACTCTTGTTTATGGCCTCAGTAATCACCCTAGGCTCTTGTCATGAGCTGCCAAGGCTATGGAAGCCCCCTGAGTTCACCAACTCTGATCATATTTAGACAAGGCCATGGTCAAAGTGGAAGTTCTCTCCTCCCTTCAGAGAAAGTACCTCCTTCTTTGATGACCCATTCTTTCCACTGGGATCTCACTCGCGGAGATCTTTCATTTAGGGTTTTTTTTTTTTTTTTTTTTCCCCAGAGTGTCTTGGCTTTCCATGCCTGAAATACTCTCATGGGCTTTTCAGCCGGATCTGCATGCCTTAAGGGCTGATTCTGAGGCCAGAGTGCTGTTTAGGACATCTGCCATTCTATGGGTCTGCTGTGTTATCTCACTTCCCATGTTGGATTGTTCTCTCCCTTTTTGATTCTATCAGCTAGTATTTGCAGACACTAGTCTTGTTTATGTGCTCCCTTTGGCTCTTAGTCCTATCATTATGATCAATTGTGAACAGAAATTGATCACTGGGACTAGTGAGATGGCATTGGTACATGCCACCTTGATGGGATTGAATTGGAATCCCCTGGTATGTTTCTAACTACCGTTTGAGGTAAGTCAGCTTGAGCATGTCCCGAATTGCACATCTCTTCCCTCTCTTATTCCCACTCTTATATTTAACAGCGATCACTTTTCAGTTAAGTTTTAGCACTTAAGAAGAATTGTGTATTGATTACAGTATTCAACCAAAAGTATTAAGTAGAACAAACAAAAAAAATACTAAGAGGGATAACATATTAAGTTGCTCATCAACAGTCAGGGTGAGGGCTGATCAAGTCACCGTTTCTTGTAGTGTTCATTTCACTTTAACAGGTTTCCTTTTTGGTGCTCAGTTAGTTGTCACCTATCAAGGAGAACAAGTGGTATTTGTCCCTTTGGGATTGGCTTATTTCACTCAGCATAATGTTTTCCAAATTCCTAACAGGGATCACTTTTCAGTTAAAATTTAAACACCTAAGAATAATTGTGTGTTAATTACAGAGTTCAACCATTGGTACTAGAACAAAAAAATACTAAAATGGATAAAGTATTACATTGTACATCAACCGTCAGGACAAGAGCTGATCAAGTCACTGTTTCTCATAGTGTCCATTTCACTTCAACAAGTTTCCCCTTTGGTGCTCAGTTAGGACTGATTTTGTTTGAGTTTCAAGAGTTAAGCCAACTTTGAATTTCTGGAATAAATCCTACTTTGTCATGATTCTTTTTCTTTTTATATACTTATTTATTATTTAAAACATAGCATCTGTGTTCATGAATGAAACTATTCTGTAATTTTCCTTTCTGTACTGTTTGTGTTGAATTTCAAAATCAAAGTGATACCTCATAAGAAAACTGGGAACTGGGCCCTCTTTTTCTGTTTTTGGCTGATTATGTGTATATGTGTAAGACTATCATAAATCTTCCTTAAATATTGGATGGAACTTACTGGAGAAAATCAAATTTCCTTGTGGAAAGGTTTTTGAAAATTGGATTTTAATTTCTTTATCTCTTATAGTCCTGTTTAGTTACAGGCTTAGTCTGTGGTGATTTTGGTAATTTATATTGTTTAGAAAATGTTCCATTTTATCTAAACATTTATCAGTTAGCTTAAAATTTTTCTCAGTCTTCCTTATGAATTTGTAATATTGCAGAAACAGTGGTGATCCCTTTCCTGTTATTTATGTCTTACTTATTTCTCGATTAGCCTTAACCTTTGGTTTATCATTTTGCTAGTGTTTTCAGGGAACAAGCTGTTGACTTTTTTAACTTCTCTGTTGTAGTTGGTTTTTTCTTTCCTCAATTTCTGCTCTTGTCCTTATTCTCCAGGTTTATTTTGCTGTTGTATTTATCACTTCCTGAGATGGGTGTTAGACCATAACATCTATAAGCTGTTGCAGCTTTTAGACTTTCCTTCAGCTGTGTCCTTCAAGTTTTCATATATTTTCACTATTTTTTATTCAAAACATTTTCTGATTTCTACTGGGACTTCTCCCCCAGGTTATTTTGATTTATATGGTTTAATTTCTAAAGTCATGATTAATTGCTTGTTCAATCACTTAAATGAAACCAGTGTATAAAAACGAATCCCACTATAGTTGTATTTTCAATTTCTCCTTGTAGTTCTGTCCTTTTTTTCTTTATTAATTTGTGTCTTCTGTTTTTATTATTTCTTAGTGCTTGCATCTCTAAAACAGCATGATGTAACTCATAGAATGTACGTGTTACTGTAAGGTGTTTGATGTATATTTAAATATTATACACATGTAAATTGCTCACAAAAGATAACTGTGGAATAGTTCTGTTGATAAAGTTACTATTTATTGGATAATTACTGATTAAACACTGGCTTACATACATTATCCTGCTTAATTTTCTTTTTTTTTTATTTCATTAATGGAAAAAATAATTGCTACCATGGTAACAAAATGGGATGCAAAAGACATACAACTTTTTTTTATTTTTTATTTACCTATTTATTTTTGATAGCATTTTTAGGTTGTAAAAGAATGCAAGCCCATTGTAATGAATTTTAAAATTCAGAAAAAATGATAAGGAAGAGAATAAAACCCATAACTGCATCATCCATAAGCAGCTATCCTGCTTAATTTTCAAAACAACACTGTGAGGTAGTTGATACTCTTTTTTTTTTATTTTTTATTTTTTTTGACAGGCAGAGTGGACAGTGAGAGAGAGAGACAGAGAGAAAGGTCTTCCTTTGCCGTTGGTTCACCCTCCAATGGCCGCCGCGGCCGGCGTGCTGCGGCCGGCGCACCGCGCTGATCCAATGGCAGGAGCCAGGAGCCAGGTGCTTTTCCTGGTCTCCCATGGGGTGCAGGGCCCAAGTACCTGGGCCATCCTCCACTGCACTCCCTGGCCACAGCAGAGGGCTGGCCTGGAAGAGGGGCAACCGGGACAGAATCTGGCGCCCCGACCGGGACTAGAACCCGGTGTGCCGGTGCCGCTAGGCGGAGGATTAGCCTAGTGAGCCGCGGCGCCAGCTGGTAGTTGATACTTTTACTGATGAAACCCCAAAGATTAGAGAAGTTGAATAATTTGCACAAATTGGCACGGCTGGAAAATGATAGGGTTGAGTTGCATACCCCATTTTGTCTTGGAGTCCTCTGCTATTAACAACAATATTGTACTAATCTTTGTGTATCAGTTCTCTTCAGGGACTACTTTATAAATCTTTGTAAACTTGGGATGCATTCTGAACTTTATGATAAATGACATGGGTATGAATGGAAGACTTTCCAATGTTTTAATTAAAATAAGGGATACTGAATATAGTTATAACATTAATTCATTAAATTTTAGTTTTCTGTTTTGACAAATAATACCAATTTAAGGTTTCAAAAAATTAAATGACATATAAATTTGTATGGATGAAAAATCTACTATCCTGAGATAACCCCTCATTGACATTTTGAGACCGTTTTCCCGTGTGTATTTTCACTTGTGTGTGTGTGTCTACATATATAATTACATAAATGGTGTCTTACTTACTGTTTTTATTTCGGACTGAATTGTTTTATTTTCGAATGCTAGGGAATAGAATGCATTGCTCTGTGAGGTAAGGAGTTCCTTTTTACCAAACTATCCTTCAGTGTTGTCCTTTAATCTTACCAGGTCAAGGTAGGCAATGAAGTTGCCACAGGAACAGGACCTAATAAAAAGATAGCCAAAAAGAATGCCGCAGAAGCAATGCTCTTACAGCTTGGTTATAAAGCGTCGACTAGTCTTCAAGATCAACTGGACAAGGTGAGAGTTAAGTTTACATGTGTATGTTCTTTCTCACAGAATATTAAAATGATTAACAAATTCTGATCTCAACTGCTATTAAATTAGATGTCAATTTTTGTTTTTCTGCGATAGTATTCTGTATCTTTAAAGATAGCTTCTATAAGCACAAAACAGCATTTACCTGAGAGGTAAAATGAAATACTAATAGATGATTAATAAGTAATTATACTCTTAATTAACAAATACTAAAAATTTCTTACATGGTTGTACATATCCTATTACCAGTTTAATTTTTTTTAACTTACCATTTTTGGCCACTCAGTTGTTCTTGTCTGCAGACACGGTCTTAATTTGTGCCTTTTAAGAACAGAGGTTGTTAGCCTTTATTTTTGGACTACAGCTGAAAACATGGGAACTAAAAAATCTAACTTATCCCTTTAGGGCAGGGACTGCATTGGACAGACACTCTATAAATAATTTTTGTATTTACTTAAAATCTGAAGGTAAACTCAGAGAGTGTTTATTTTCTGCCAAGACCTGTGTTCGGGCCCCTGTTTCTTCTGCAGCAGTTAATGACATCATTAACACCCACCCCTGTTGCAAGAAGCAGAGAACCCCAGAGTCAGGACTTGGCAGATGACTTGGAAGCTCTGATTTAGTTTTATTCCATATAAGGTTATCATTTTCTTATCTGTGCATGTGTTAAAGTTACTTCTATTTGACATTTTATTTGTATGAAAATTCACAAAAAAAGGCTCAAGAGTAATATATTTTGACCAGACCATCTCACATAAGGATTTTGTGTCAGAGGTATTCTTTAGTTTCTACAGGAATGTACTTCTGAAATTTAGAGTAACAAACAAAATTATCTGTTTAAAAACATTGAGCTACACTATTCTTTTTAAGGCAGCTATGATTCTTTTGAAGGCTTAAGAAGTCATTTCTCTACATAGTATTGCTTGAGATTTTAACTGTTTTTATAACCTGACCAGTCAGTGCTTTTCCTTCTTTTAAAAGTATTTGTAACATGAAACCTAACATATGTTCAAGTTTCCCTAGTTCTTAAATTGATAGTGTATATGTTGTTTTAACTTAACACATTTATATTGACTTAAAACTGGTGAGTGATTTATAAAAATATGTTAAAGTAAATCCCCTCATAGACATTTATTTCTAACTTAGGTGAAAGCAAAACAAAAAAAGCAGAAAAAAGCAAAAAGCAGAACCCATTAATTTTGTTGATTTCATTAATTTGAGAAACATTTTTTGCATGCCTACTGTTTTAGTCAGTTTCTCCTGAGAAACGGAACCAACAGGATGCTGTGCTTGTATGTGCATGTGCACTCATGCTCACGTGCACGGATTAATTTGAAAGAGTTGGCTCATGAGATTGTGGAAGCTGGCTAGTCCAAAATCTGATGGGGGAGGCTGGCAGGCTGGAGACTGAAGACGGAGTTGCAGTCCTAGGCCAAAGGTAGTCTTCTGGAGACTGCTCTTGCCCAGGGAGGCCAGCATTCTGTTCTCTGAGGTCTTCAAGTGATCATATAACGTGCACCCACACTGTGAAGGGCGATCTGCTTTACTCAGGAGTCCACCAGTTTAACTGTACATCTCATCCCCCTCTCACAGAAGCACCCAGGATATTTGACCAAGAATCAGGGTGCTCCGTGACCTAGCTGGGTTGGCATGTGTGGTTAACTGTCATACCCACCAAATGCCAGACACTTAAAACTGAATTAACAAGATGACTGAAAACTCGGTCCCTCCATTCAAGGAACTGACCACCAAGGGTTAGGAGTGAGGAGTTTTTATCATAAAACAAAAGTTACAATACTGTGGTTCCTGGAGAGCACAAGGATGAATCTGGAAGTCAGGCGAAAAGAAAAGAACTTCAGGAATCATTCAGTGAGGCTTGAATGTGAAGGTTAGTTGATGTGGTTTGCATTCTTCAAACAACAGTTCTGTAAGTAATGGGGAGAATGGATTTGAACAGATTGACACTGAAGGCAGGGAGGTCAGTCAGGAGGCCAGCAGAGATCCTGAGGGTTTGAATTAAGACAATAGGTGGTAGAGAGGAGAAGAAAGACCCTGGAGCTGTTTCGGAAGCGTTGGTAGGTAAGATGGAGTAGCAGATGGTATGCACGGAGGATACCAGAAGAAGGAAGAGGAAAGGATAACTGCAGAAAGGAGGAGTAGAAAATGATGATGTAGTAGGTGGTAGTCATACCCTGTACAAGGATCAGATAAGAGAAGGACTGAAGATACTTACGGTTAATAAGATGTTCGAGGGGAGGGTTGGGGGTGATGCAGGCATTTGACTTAACAATTAGGATGCTGCTTGGGACACTGGCATCCCACATCAGAGTCCCTGGATGCAAATCCCAATTCCTCTCCTGATTCCAGCTTCCTGCCAGTGGGCAGTGGGTAATGGCGCCAGTGCTTGGGTCCTGCCACCCATGTTGGAGACCCAGATTGAGTTCCTGGCTACTGCTTTGGCCTGTCCCAGTGCTGGCTGTGACTAGCACGTCTCCCTGCCTTTCAGATAAAGAAATCTAGAAGAAAGAAAAAGATCATCTCTGGTGAGTTTAGCAAAAGCAGGTGTTTTTGGTTTTTTTGACAGGCAGAGTTAGACTGTGAGAGAGAGAGGGGGAGACACAGAGAGAAAGGTCTTCCTTTCCATTGGTTCACACCCAAATGGCTGCTACGGCTGGCACTGCGCTGATCTGAAGCCAGCAGCCAGGTGCTTCCTCCTGGTCTCCCATGCGGGTGCAGGGCCCAAGGACCTGGGCCATCCTCCACTGCACTCCCTGACCACAGCAGAGAGCTGGCCTGGAAGAGGAGCAACCGGGACAGAATCTGGCGCCCCAACCTGACTAGAACCTGGGGTGCCAGCCCCGCAGGCGGAAGATTAGCCAAGTGATCGCGGCGCCGGCTGCAAAAGCAGGTTTTTTAAAACCTATTTTAAATTTCTTTCTTTTTATTTACTTGAAAGGCAAATACACAGCACATGCGTGTGCACATGCGCACACACACACAGAGGGAGAGAGACAGACAGAGACAGAATCTTCCATCTACTGGTTCAGTCCCCAGATGCCTACAGCAGTCAATGCTGGGCCAGGCTGAAGCCAGGAGAGATGAACTCGATCCAGGTATCCCATGTAGGTGAAAGGAACTGCCTCCCATGGTGTGAATTAGCAGGAAGCTGGACTGGAGATATATTTTTTTATTTTATATTTTTAAAATAGACGAGACATGTGCATAGTTAAAAAAAATTCAAACATCACAGATTAAATTGTGAGCACAGTTTAGACTCATTTTTCCTTGAGATCCTCGGTCTCATACTCTTCTTTGACAAAGGCGTCTCTCGTAATAGCATTTGTATAGCATTTAAAATAGTGTCTGAAATGCAGTATCTTTTACATAAGGAATAAATAAAAATTAAATACCCTCATGAAGATATTCTGTGCTTACACATTAACATACTGTCACTTTGTAAAAAAAATCAGATTTACTGAAGAGTGCAGCTCAGTGAGTTTTGAGGAATGCATGTATTTACTCATTAGCCACCACCATAATTTTAATATCCCTGTGGTCCCCTACGCTAATCACCTGGTATGTGTTTGCCTTTTCTAGAATGGCATATACATCAAACCATATGTATACGTTTTTCTTGTGTGATTTCTTATTCCTTGGCATAATGCTTTTGGGAGTCATCCATATCATTGCATTTATCATTAGCTTGTTCTTTTTCATTGTTGTATTCTTCACCAACATTTGGTTAGGCTTGAGTCTTTATAATACAGCAGTTAGAGCATTCATGGACAAATCCTGACATGCATGTATTTCTCTGTTATATCCTGTAACAAGTGCATGTTTTACTTCATAAAATGAAGCCATTTTCCAGAGAGGCTTGCCATTTTGTACTCCTGCCAGCAGTATTTGAATATTCTTGTTGTTCCACATCCTTTCTTGTTCTTAATATTGTCAGTCTTTTTTAAAAGATTTATTTACTCATCTGAAAGGTGCAGTGGCAGTGGGATGGGGGAGAGAGAGAGGGAAAGAGAGATCTTCCATCTGCTGGTTTACCCTTCAGATGTGCACAGTAGCCAGGACTGGACCAGACTAAAGTCAGGAGCCAGGAATTCCATCAAGTCTCCAACTTAGGTGGCAGGGCAATCATCTGCTGTTTCCCAGGTGCATTAGTGGGAAGCTAGATAGAAACCAAGGAGCCAGGACTGCAACTTGCCCTCTGATATGGGACATCTACATTTCAAACTGCAATTCAACCCCCTGTGCCACAGCGCCCTCCCTGGCATTGTCAAATTTGTGTTAAAGATTTATTTATTTGTTTGAAACTCAGAGTTGCAGAGAGAGAGGGAGAGACAGATACAGAGATCTTCCATCCACTGGTTCGTTCACTCACCAGATAGACTGCAACAGCCATGGGTGGGACAAGCCGAAGCCAGGAGCCAGGAGCTTCATTGGGGTCTCCCACATGGGTATCAGGGGCCCAAATATTTGGGCCATTTTCCGTTGCTTTTCCCAGGCCATTAGTATGGAGTTGTGTTGGAAGTGGAGCTTGGAAGTGGAACAACTAGGACACAAACCTACATCCATAGGGGATGCTGGCGGCAGTGGCTTGTCAGTTTTGGTAGTATGTGTATAATGCCATCTCATTAGATTTTAACTTACATTTATTTAATAACTGATAATGATGGGTGTTTTATCATGTGTTCTTCCTTGAAGTGTCTGCTCAAAATTTTTACCTTTTAAAAAAGTTGGATTGTTTACTTTCTTATTGTTCTAAGGATACTTATATATTTCATATAAAAGCCACTTATCAGATACATGTTTTACAGTATGTTCTTCCACTGTGTGGCTTGTCTTTATTTTCATAATAATGTCATTTGAAGAGCAAGTGTGGGCCGGCGCCGCGGCTCACTAGGCTAATCCTCCACCTTGCGGTGCCAGCACACCGGGTTCTAGTCCCGGTCGGGGCGCTGGATTCTGTCCTTGTTGCCCCTCTTCCAGGCCAGCTCTCTGCTGTGTCCAGGGAGTGCAGTGGAGGATGGCCCAAGTGCTTGGGCCCTGCACCCCATGGGAGACCAGGAGAAGCACCTGGCTCCTGCCTTCGCATCAGCGCGGTGCGTCGGCCACGGCGGCCATTGGAGGGTGAACCAACGGCAAAAGGAAGACCTTTCTCTTTGTCTCTCTCTCACTGTCCACTCTGCCTGTCAAAAAAAATTAAAAAAATAAAAAAGAGCAAATGTGTTTAATTTCAATGAGTCTATGAAGTTTTTCTTTTGTGATTCATACTTTTTGGATGCTATCTAAGGAAATGTTGTCTATGCCAAAGTGGCAACAATTTTCTCCTATGTTTTTTTCAAGAAATTTTTTAGTTTTTGGCTTTATATTTAGCCTGTGATCTGTTTTTGATTTAATATTTATTCACAAGAGCCAGGTTAAGGTTGAGATTCCTTTCCCTATCAATTTTTATTTTCCTTTCTCTGTTCTCTTTTCTTATATTTAACTGTCCATCTGTTCTAGAAATATCTGTTGAAAATTTAATGCTGTTTTCCATTGAATTTTCTTAATCTGTTTCTGAATTCTGTATTTTGTTACATTAATCTGTATTTCTGTCTTAGAACTATTCCAGCTTTGTAGCTTTATTGGTGAGGGTTGAAATCAGGTAAAGTGAGAATCCAATGTTCTACACTTGTTTGGGCTAGTCTAGGTCCTTTGTGTTCCCATACAATTATGAGAATCAATTTCTACACTCTCTCTCTCTCTCTCACACACACACACACACACACACACACACACATGCATACACATGCACATGCATTCTCAAAGCCAGTTGGGATTTTGATTGAGATTGTGTTGAATATTTAGATCGCTTTTATGTAAACTGGTTAATGTTAATGTTGAGGCATTCTGATTCATGAACAGAATCTTTCTTTCCACTTATTTAGAGTTTTAAAAATATATCCTAGCAGTGTTCTATACTTACATATGTGTATATATAGATAGAAATAACTTACACATTTTTATTATATTTATCCCTAAGTTTCAATATTTTTTGATATTATTGTTAGTGGAATTGGTTTTTAATGTCATTTTCCAGTTCTTGTTTGCTATTTTTTTTAATTTTTTATTTTTTGACAGGCAGAGTGGACAGTAAGAGAGAGAGAGACAAAGAGAAAGGTCTTCCTTTGCCGTTGGTTCACCCTCCAATGGCCGTCTCGGCCGGCGCGCTGTGGCCGGCGCACCGCGCTGATCCGATGGCAGGAGCCAGGTGCTTCTCCTGGTCTCCCATGGGGTGCAGGGCCCAAGCACTTGGGCCATCCTCCACTGCACTCCCTGGCCACAGCAGAGAGCTGGCCTGTAAGAGGGGCAACCGGGACAGAATACGGCGCCCTGACCAGGGCTAGAACCCGGTGTGCCGACGCTGCAAGGTGGAGGATTAGCTTAGTGAGCCCTGGTGCCGGCCTCTTGTTTGCTATTAAAATAAATACATTTGATCGTATATGTTGGCCTTGGGTCTCACAACCTTTGTAAACTACCTTATCAGTTAGAGTTGCTTTTTTGTGTGTGTGTGTGTGTTTGTAGCTTTGTAATTTTCTGCATTGATGAGCATATCAACTGTAAGTAAGGAGTTTTATTTCTTCCCGATCTATATTCTTTTATTTACAATAACTAGGATATCTAGTACAACGTTAAATAGAATCAATAAGAGCAGACTTCCTTACCTTGTTCCCTTAGGAGGAAATCATTCAGTCTTTCACCGGGATGGTTTTAGGTATTTCATAGATGCCATTTATCACATTGATGATATTTCCTTGTATTCTTACTTTGGTAATAGATGTATTTTTAAAAACATTGATAAAATTTTGTCAAATACTTCTTTGTATTTGTTAAGATCATAAAATTTTTCTGTTTGTTGATGTGGTCAATTTCATTGATTTTTTTAAATGAGATAATATATGGTATAACATTAAATTTAGCACTAATTTTTTTTAAATATTACATTTTGAAGTCATAAAGAGAAATATCTTCAGTCTGCTGTCTCACTCCCCAAATGTCCACAACAGAGTGTGCCAGCCCCAAGCCAGGAGCTCGAATCCTGGTCTGAGTCTCCCACCTGGGTGGCAGGGATCCAAGTACTGGAGCCATCATCTCCTGCCTCTCAGCCTATACATAAGCAGGAAGCTGGAGTCTTGAGCAGAGCCAGGATGTAAACCCAGGCATTCCAGTATTGGGTGTGTGTGTGTGTGTGTGTGTGTCCCAAGCAACATCGTAACCACTGCACAAACTTGCACCCCAAAATTTAACATTTTAACCGTTTGTAAGTGTACTGTTAAATGGCATTAAATATACTAACAATATCATGCAACCTGCCACCATCTATTTCTAGAACTTTTTCATCATCCCAAACAGAGACTCAGTACCCAGATGGAATGGAAAACAGAGGGAAGTTGGATAATGGGTCCCAAAACATAGTTAAGTAGAAACAGTAAGTTAGTGTTCCACAGCACAGTGGGGCAACTGTGGTTCACAGTTGTAGTATAGTCTGTATAAAGAACTAGAAGAGAAAACAAACAGAAAAGAAAAGGAAATGAAGATGCTGCTTAACATATTTGATTAGTTTATGCTGTGCACATACGTTAACATACTGCAGTATACCTCATAACAACATACAAGTATTACATGCAAATGAAATTTTTTAACATTAAAAAATACTTAACAAAAAAGAATGATTAGGGAAAAATATTAGAACATAATCCCCATAGGTAAGGGGTGACTACTATATTTGTAAAAACTTAACATTCTTGTGTGTTGATTTTATTATATCTGGATTATTTTTTGTTAAAGATTTATTTTATTTGACGCAGTCTTATCTATGGTGTGATCTATATCCCAGACACCATGCTAGGCTCTAGCCCCCACTGCCATTGCTGGAAGTCAGATGACCACATGGCCCGACCACTTGGCCCAACCACCGGTGTCAGCCCCACCCCCATCCTAATGTTCCTACTTCCCTCCCCGCCCCCAGGCAGAGGTTCAAGAGGACCTGTTCAAGAGCACGCGGCTCTCTCTCTCTCTCTCTCTCTCTCTCTCTCTCTCTGTCTCCCTTGCTCAGTCTCTTTCTCTGTCCTGCAGTCTCTCTTTCTGTCTCTTGATCTTACACTCTCCTTCTCCCTCTTTTCCTTCTTTGCCCCTTCCCTCTGGTCTGTCAGGTTTCCCCACCAATAAACTTTTTAAAAAGTTTTAAAAGTCTTTTTTTTTTTTTATTTGAAAGAGTTACAAAGAGAGAGAGAAGGAGGGGGAGGTTTTCCATCTGCTGCTTCACTCCCCAGATGGCTACAATGGCCGGAGCTGAGCTGATCAGAAGCCAGGACCAGGAGCTTCTTTCAGATCTCCCACATGAGTGTAGGGGCCCAAGCACTTGGGCCATCCTCTGTTGCTTTCTGAGATGCATTGGTAAGGAGCTGGACTGTAAGTGGAGCAACTAGGACTCAAATGGCTGTATGGGATGCCAGCGCTGCAGGCTGGTGCTTTAGCCTGCTGTGCCACAAAGCTGGCCCCCATATCTGGATTTTTTAATTTGTTGATTTATTTCCTGATTATGGGCCATATTTCCCTAATTCTTTTCATGTCTTAAAATTTTTATTAAATGCTGGACATCGTAAATTTTATGTAAAGAAAGGAGTGTTGCAGCACAGTGGGTTAATCTACCACTTGGGATACCCATATCCCATATCCGAACTCCTGAGATGGAATACTGACTCTGCCTTCTGATCCAGCTTCCTGCCATTCCTCTGGCTAGGCATCAGGTAACGGCTCAAGTACTTGGATCCCTGCCACCCATGTGGGAAAATTGAATGGAATTCCAGATTCCTGGCATCAGCCTGGCTGAGTCTTGGCGGTTGGAGATATTTGGAGAGTGAACCAACAGATGAAAACCCCCACCCCCATTCTTTCAAATACATAAAAACTAATAATAGTTTTTAAAGAAAAATAAATAAAAAAAGAAACTGTGTACTGTTAAACAATTACTTACCCTCTTTCTGTCTTTAGCCACTGACAACCTGTATTCCACTTTCTGTCTTTATGATTTGCTTTCAGTACCTCATATAAGTAGAATCATGTATTGTTTACTTCATTTACTAATGTTTTCAAGTGTTGTAGAATGTATGAGAACTGCATTCTTTTTAAGGCTGAATAATATCTCATTGCATGTATATACCACATTTTGTTCATCCAGTTATCTGTTGATGGACACTTGGATTCTTTCTACCTTTGACTATTGTGAATAATGCTGTTTTGAACTTGATATCAGGTATCTGAATTCCTACTTTCAATTCTTTAGGGTTTATACCTAAGGGGATCATATGGTAATTTCTCTCTTTAGTTTTTTGAGGAGTTGAATGCTTTCTTCACTGGCTGCACTATTTTACATTCCTATTGGCAATGTACATATGTCTCAGTCACATGGTTGAAAACGCTTTTTTTTTTTCCTCCAAAGAAACCTTTTATTTAAGGAATGCAAATTTTATATGTACAACTTTAGGAATATAGTAATCTTTCCTATCATACCCACCCTCCCAATCCCACTTCCATCCCTTTTCCCCCTCCCTCTCCCATTCCCAGTCCCAAGATTTATTTTCAATAAACTTTATACACAGAAGACCAACTCTATACTAAGTAAAGATGTCAACAATTTGTGCGCACACACACAATATAAAAGCTGTTTGAGAACAAGTTTTACAGTTATTTCTCATAGTTCAACTCATTAAGGACAGAGATCCTGCATGGGGAGTAAGTGCACAGTGAATCCTGTTGTTAATTTAATAATTAACATTCTTATGTATGAAGTCAGTGATCACCCGAGACATTTGATAAGAGCTGCCAAGGCTATGGAAGCCTTTTGAGTCCACGGTCTCGGTCAGTGTTTAGACAAGGCCATAAGCAAAGTGGAAGTTCTCTCTTTCCACTGGGGTCTCACTCACCAAGATCCTTCGTGTAGAATTTTATTTCATTTCTTTTTTTTTTTTTTTTTTTTGCACAATATCTTGGCTTTCCGTGCTTGAAATGCTCTCATGGGCTTTTCAGCCAGATCGGAATGCCTTAATAGCTGATTCTACTAGTCAGATTGCTATTTATAGTGATTGTCATTCTATGAGTCTGCTGTGTGGGCTGCTTCCCATGTTGGAACATTCTCTTCTTTTTAATTCTATGTATTGCCATTACCAGACACTTGGTCTTATTTATATGATCCCTTTAACACTAAATCCTATCTATATGATCAATTTAACACTTAATATGATCACTTTAACAGTTAAGATGGTCATTATTACCACCCAGCTTAATGGGATTTGGAGTCCCATGGCAAGATTTTAGCTGTACCTTTAGAAGTATGAAGAACTATATAGATCCTCCCTTTCTAATTTTCACTCTCATTTTTTACTAAGATCTATTTTCTAAGATCTATTTTTTATTTTTTACTCTTATTTTTTATATATACTCTCATTTTTTTACTGAGATCTATTTTATAAGATTTATTTTTATATACATATGATTATGTTAATTAACTCTGTGTTAAGAGTTCAACCAATGGTATTAAGAAGGAAGAGGAAAAAAAACCTGTTCCTCGACAGTCAAGACAAGAGCTATTCAATTCATTGCTTCTCAGACTGTCAATTTCACTTCTACAGATTGCCTTTTAGGTGCTCTGTTAGTTATCACAGATCAGGGAGAACATGTGGTATTTAACCTTTGGAACTGGCTTATTTCTTTCTTTCTTTTTCTTTTTCTTTTCTTTTTTTTTTTTTTTTGGAACTGGCTTATTTCCCTAAGTATGATGTTTTCCATATTCATCCATTTTGTTGCAAATGACTGGATTTCTTTTATTTTTTTAAAGCTGTGTAGTATTCCATAGAGTACATGTCCCATACTTTCTTTTTTTTTTCTTTTTTTGACAGGCAGAGTTAGACAGTGAGAGAGAGAAAGAGACAGAGAGAAAGGTCTTCCTTCCGTTGGTTCAGCCCCAAAATGGCCACTATGGCCGGCGCACTGCGCTGATCTGAAGCAAGGAGCCAGGAGCTCCCTCCCGGTCTCCCATGCAGGTGCAGGGTCCAAGCACTTGGGCCATCTTCCACTGCCTTCCCGGGCCACAGCAGAGAGCTGGCCTGGAAGAGGAGCAGCTGGGACAGAATCCGGCGCCCCAACCGGGACTAGAACCCTGGGTGCCGGCGCCACAGGCGGAGGATTAGCCTAGTGAGCCTTGGTGCCAGCCTCATACTTTCTTTATCTAGTCTTCAGTTGACAGGCATTTAGGTTGATTCCATATCTTAGCTATTGTGAATTGAGCTGCAAAAACCATGGGGGCGGGGTGCAGATAGCATTTTTATTTGCTGATTTCATTTCCCTTGGGTAAATTCCCAGAAGTGGGATGGCTGGTTCTTATGGTAGGACTATATTCAGATTACTGAGGTATCTCCAAACTGTCTTCCATAGTCATTTTACCAGTTTAAATTCCCACCAAGAGTGGATTAGGGTACCCTTTTCCTCACATCCTCACCAGCATTTGTTGTTTGTTGATTTCTGTATGAAAGCCATTCCAGCTGTTGTGAGGTGAAATCTATTGTGGTTTTGATTTGCATTTCCTTGATGGCTAGTGATCCTGAGCATTTTTTTCCACATTTGTTAGCCATTGGAATTTCCTCTTTTGAAAAATGTCTGTTTATATATTTGTATATTTATATGTTTGTGTTTATTAGAGATGTTCTGTATTCTTTTACTGTCATGTCTTTGTGTGATTTTTTGGCCTCAGGCTAATACTGTCATCATATAATAAGTTTGCAAGGATCCCTCTTCAATTTTCTTAAAGAGTTTGGTCCTCGTTTGGTATAAGTTATTTATTGAAACCATTGAACTTAACATTTTCTTTGAGGGAATATTTTTAAGCTACAAATTTAGTTGTTAAAAATGAATGTAGGACTTCCCATGTTATCCAGTTTTGCTCAACTGAGCTTTGAGAGTGTGAGTTTTTCAAGGAATTTGTCTATTTCAAATTTCTCTATTTTAATGGCTGCAGGATCTGTTGTGATACTATCTCACTGCTGCTATTGGTAACTTTTTTTTCTGCTTAATGTAGCTAAGGGTTTATCATTTTTAAAGATTCTCTAAATGATTGTATAAATCTATTTTTATAACCCCCATTTTATTTTTTATAATTTTTTATTTATATAAGCTCTAAAAATTTTATGTAGTTCATATATATACATATTTAGGAGCATAATGATACTTCTCACCCCACCCTCCCTCCTACACTCCTTCCCTTCCTCCTCCTCCTCTTCTTATTCATTCTTTTAATTTTTACAGTCACATACTTTCAGTTTATTTTATAATCATACGCTTAACCCTCCAATAAGTAAACAATTCAGCAAAAAGTAAGAAGAAAAAAAAAACACTGTTCCTCAACAGTAGACAAGGGCTATAAACAGTAATCAAATCTCAAAATGTCTGTTTCGCTTATATCTATTACATTTTTTGTACTCTACTAATTACCACAGGTCAAGGAATACATACGACATTTGTCTTTTTGGGACTAGCTTATTTCACTAAGTATAATGGTTTCCAATTGCATCCCTTTTGTTGTAAAATACAAGATTTCATTCTTTTTTATGGCTGAGTAGTATTCCATAGAACCTGTACACCACAGTTTCTTTGTCTAGTCATTGGTTGATAAACATCTGGGTTGGTTTCATATCTTAGCTATTTTGAATTAGGGTTTATAAATTTTTAAAAGTCATTTCAGAGACTATGTTTTAGTCTTATTGGTTTTATTTTTCTTTTTATTTTACATGCAATTTTTATAGTTTCTGCTCTTTATTTTACCCTTCCTTCATTTGCTTTGCTTTTAATTTTGTAAGATGAAAGCTGTAATTGTGGATCTAAAAACATTGTTTTTTAAGCATTTATTGCTATGAACTTTTCATAAACCCTGGTTTAGCTCTGTCCCACAAATTTTGACAAGTTGGGTTTTGGTTTTCATTCAACTCAAAATACATTGTAATTTTTTTTTTTATTTCTTGCAAGCCCTATGTGTAGTTATTTAGATGATTGTATTTAAACATACCATCTTACTAGTTGTTCCTATTTTTCCACTTAATTTTGCTCACTTTTTTCTCTTTGGCCTCTACTGTGGTCTTATATGTTACTTTTTAGTGTTTTTGTGGTCTCCTGATATGGCCATACATTTTATTTTTCCACATGTATTTTTAAACATCTGTTCACCCATCATTTTTGCCATTTTCAGTATCCTTCATTCATTTTGGTCTATCCATATTTTTCCTAATGCCATATCTCTACTTGTAGGACTTTCTTTAGTATTACTTGTGTTAACAAGTCTGTGGGCAGTGAGTTCTCTCAGGTTCTGTTTACTCTAAGAGTTTGTTTAATTTCTCACAAATTATTGTTATGCATGGAGTGGGGGAGGGACACGGACCTCCCTGGCAGCTGCTTTCCTCATAGCAGCCAGGATTTTCCTTAGCTCCCGTCATTTCCTCCAGCTGTGGGTGTGTGTCTGCACTCTGTTTTGGGTGCATGCGAGGGCCTTGTTCATCCTTGGAGACAACATCACAGACTTCTCAAATCATGTCCTACAGAGACATTGTGTACTTCATGAGCTGGCCAGGGTGGCGGTTGTGCCTCAGCTTACTCATTCTGTTCTCCTTGGGATTTTATTTGAGGCTCGTAGTCGTGGGATAGTGCAGGACCATGGCTGTTGCTGCAACGTAAATTTCACCTTAAGTTGTTGTTGTTGTTGTTTTTTAATTTGACAGGTAGTTAGAGAGAGACAGAGAGAAAGGTCTTCCTTCTGTTGGTTCACTTCCCAAATGGCCGCTACAGGAGGCACTGCGCTGATCCGAAGCTAGGAGCCAGGTGCTTCCCCCTGGTCTCCCATGCGGGTGCAGGGGCCCAAGCACTTGGGCCATCCTCCACTGCCCTCCCGGGCCACAACAAAGAGCTGGACTGGAAGAGGAGTAACCGGGACTAGAACCCGGTAACCATATGGAATTCCGGCGCCGCAGGTGGAGGATTAACCAAGTGAGGCTTGGCACCGGCCCCCTCACTTTAAATTTTGAAAATATTTCTTCTGAATATAGGATTCTGGGTTTCCTGTGGTTTGTTTCTTTGTTTCGTATTTTAAAGATCAGGCCTCATGTCTTCTGACTTGCATAGTTTTTGGTATGAAGACTACTGTAATTCTGAATGGCTTTTTCTTCCTTTCCTCTCACAGCCTTCAGAATATTCCTTTCTTTATTCTTCAGTAATTTGGTTCTGATGAGTCTTGAGTTTTTTACTTGTTTCTGTCTTCTTTTCCTTCCTCACTTTGGCCTCTTCCCCACCCCCTCTATTCTTGTCTTTCTGTTTTGCTTTTTCTTTCTCCTCAGTGTGTGTGTGTGTGTGTGTGTGTGTGTGTGTGTTTTCCTGTTTATCTGGCTTGGAGTTTTCTAAGCATGTTGCATCTGGAATTTCTTGCCATTCAGTTATTTTACAAATTTTCTAACACTTCTAATTTCATTGTTTCTCTCTCTTCCCCTTCAGAGTTTCCAGTTGTATACTCATTACACATTGGTTTGTCTTATAGCTCAAGAATTTCCCATTCCACTCTTTTTTACTTTGCGTCTCAGTTTGAATAGTTTTTATTGATTTATCCTCAAGATCGCTGATTATTTCTTCACCTGTGTCCAGTCTATTAATAAAGACATCAGTCTTAATTTTCATCTCTTATTTTTTTTCCCTTATAGTTTCTTTTCCTGATCTCCTTATTGGAACTCTTTATCCTCCTCTTCTAATGTGGATTGATGCAGAAATACTGTTTTTTTCTTCACCATATCCTGAAAATTCCTTTTGCATATCCTTTGTGGAGTTAGCTATTTTCTGGACAGTCTCCCTCATTCTTATTTTAACCCCCTTGTTTTGATGTAGTCTTTACTTCAGACTCTTCCTGGTGAAAGGTACATGGGATGTAAATTGTTGTTGTTGAGATACTATAGGTCTGACATATCTTTACATTTTCTACATACTTAATAGTTTTTTTTCTGAGATGTAACACTAAGGTGGAAATAAGTTTGCCACAGAGTTTTGAAGTCATTGCACCATTGCCTTGTACCTCCCAACATTGCTGTGGAAACTCCAAGGACTTCTGATTCTTCAGTCTAAATATGAAACTTGTGTCTTTCTCTCCTCCCCTTATGCTTTTATAACTCTTTTAATAGAAGTTCTTAAATTTTGTAGATAACTGCTGTGATGTGTATATTTTATAAATTATGTTGGACATTGGAAATTTTTTAAAAAATATTTTGTTTGAAAGGCAGAGTTAGAGGGAGATATTCAGAGAGAGAGAACAAGAGAAAGAGATCTTTCTTCTGCTGATTCACCCCACAAATGCCTGCCAACAGCCAGGGTTTGCCCAGTCTGAACCCAGGAGTCTATAACTCCATCTGGGTCTCCCATATAGGTGTTAGGGGACCAAGCACTTGGGCTATCTTCTGTTTTCCCAGGCACATTAGCAGGGAACTCAATCAGAAATAGAGCAACTGGGATTCAGACTGGTGCTCTTATGGCATGCCAGCATTGCAGGTGGAGGCTTAACCTGCTGCACCACACTGGAAGCCCCAGAAATTGGAATTTGAATCCAGAAATTTAATTCTTAGGTTCTTCCATGGACAGTTTCTTTTCTCTCAGAGTACTATTTTTTATCCTGGGATACCTTTCAGTCTTATAGATAGTCTTATGATTTCTTTTTTCCTTTGTCTTGTTTTCTAGGAGATTTCTTTAGCTTTATCCTCCAGTCACTCTTCAAAAGTTTTGCTTCACCTATTGAACTCTTCCTCATTCTTAGACTATTCCTTTTTATAGCCCTCTACTCTTGTTTAATGGATATAGGCACATTACCAGGGAGCTGAACCAGAAGTGGAGCAGCAAGTACTCAAACTAGCGCCCATACAGGATGCCGGTGCTGCATGCAGAAGCCTAATCTACTAAGCCACTGCACCAGCCCTAGCCCTTTGAATCTTGAATGTGGAAGCAAACAAAGCAGATTGGTTGACCTATGATTAGGGACTTGCAAGTTGGATCTCTAGAAGGCCGAACAGGTAGATAGTTGATAGCTGGAAGGAGAATGATACGGAATTCAGTGAGGCAGATAAGAAAGTAAACTGTAAATAGTGTGATAGGCTGGGAAAAATCAGAGATCAAAGGATGGAAGTTCAAGGAAAGAATGTTTATAGAAATAAAGGAGGGGACAGCACTGTGGCATAGCAGGTAAAGCCACTGCCTGTAGTGCCAGCATCCCATATAGGTGCTGTTTCGAGTCCCGGCTGCTCTACTTCCAATCCAGCTCTCTGCTGTGGCCTGGGAAAGCAGTGGAAGATGGCCCAAATCCTTGGGCCCATGCACCTGCATGGGAGACCCAGAAGAAGCTCCTGGCTCCGGCTTCGGATTGTTCCGGCTCTCACCGTTGAGGCCATCTGGGGAGTGAAGCAGCAGATGGAAGACCTCTCTCTCTCTTCCTCTTCTTCTCTGTTTAACTCTGACTTTCAAATAAATAAATAAATCTTTTTTAAAAAAAGAAATAAAGGAAGTGATCAAGGTGTGAAATCCAGCTGTTCTTTGTGCTTTCCAGGAGACGCTTTCTTGTTAATAATTGCATTGCTCTTGTCCCTGGTGCTCCCCCTCATTAATATCTCCAGTGACATTTTTTCCCCCAAAGGAATCTTTTATTTAATGAGTGCAAATTTCATAAGTACAACTTAGGAATATAGTGATTCTTCCTGCCATACCTGCCCTCCCGCACTTTCATCCCCCCCCCCCCCTACCCTAGTTCCATTCTCAATTAAGATTCATATTCAGGGGCTGGCGCCATGGCTCACTTGGTTAATCCTTTGCCTGTGGTGCCAGCATCCCATATGGGTGCCGGGTTCTGGTCCCGGTTGCTCCCCTTCCAGTCTAGCTCTCTGCTATGGCCCGGGAGGGTAGTGGAGGATGGTCCAGGTGCTTGGGTCGCTGCACCTGCATGGGAGACCGGGATGAAGCACCTGGCTTCATCTGGCTCCTGGCTTTGGATCGGCGCAGCTCCAGCCTTGGCGGCCATTTCGGGTGTGAACCGACGGAGGGAGGACCTTTGTCTCTGTCTCTCTCTCTCACTGTCTAGAACTCTACCTGTCAAAAAAAAAAAAAAGATTCATATTCAATTAATTTTATACACAGAGGGCCAACTATATACTAAGTAAAGATTTCAACAATTTTTACACACACACACAAACTGTGGCGGCTTTTTTCTTTGGACCATGTGTAGATTAGTGGAGTGTCTGCTTTCAGTGAATGCCTGCTCCAGGGTGAAGGGTGTGTCTGAGGTAACACACCCAGTTTTGACATGGTAAATCTTTTTTTATTTTTTATCTTTTTTCAATCAGAGGGGAGGTTTGTTCTTTTCTGTTGGTGTAGATTCATCTTTGCTCCTCTCCTCAAAGGAGACCAGTGCCTGGGCACTAGCCCCAGCGGGTATATTATTTGTCCTCTCTGCCACAAGGACCTCACAGAGGATCTGTGCGGTTCCAGTATAAGCTCAGCTTCCCCGGCAATGTCCCTTGCCAGATAACCAGACCATGTGGAGCCTCCCGCAGGGACTGCCCCAAGTCCCAGCCAGATCCTGTGTCCTGCCACACAGCCTCAGTGTTTTCACAGTCCCGGCACACAAGCCTCCCACAGTCATGAGCACCCAGCCCCTTGTCTGTTCTCCCCACCAGACTCAGGAATCTCTACTTGACTGGGTTCTGGGCACAAACAAGAACTGCTACAGCTGTTACATATGTCCAAAGTGGCGCCTATTCTCTATCAGCTTGTTACAGGATGCTGTTGCAGGGTGATAGGGGAGAGACTGGTGCTCTTATGGCATGCCAGCATTGCAGGTGGAGGCTTAACCTGCTGCACCACACTGGAAGCCCCAGAAATTGGAATTTGAATCCAGAAATTCAATTCTTAGGTTCTTCCATTGACAGTTTCTTTCCTCTCAGAGTACTATTTTTTTTTTTATTTTTATTTTTTTTTTTTTTGACAGGCAGAGTGGACAGTGAGAGAGAGAGACAGAGAGAGAAAGGTCTTCCTTTGCCGTTGGTTCACCCTCCAATGGCCGCCGCGGCCGGCGCGCTGCGGCCGGCGCACCGCGCTGATCCGATGGCAGGAGCCAGGAGCCAGGTGCTTTTCCTGGTCTCCCATGGGGTGCAGGGCCCAAGCACCTGGGCCATCCTCCACTGCACTCCCTGGCCACAGCAGAGGGCTGGCCTGGAAGAGGGGCAACCGGGACAGAATCCGGCGCCCCGACCGGGACTAGAACCCGGTGTGCCGGCGCCGCTAGGCGGAGGATTAGCCTATTGAGCCGCAGCGCCGGCCCTCAGAGTACTATTTTTTATCCTGGGATACCTTTTAGTCTTATAGTCTTAGATTTCTTTTCTTTTCTTCTCTCTCTCTCTTTTTTTTTTTTTTCTCCTCTAGCTTGGCAGGTACTCTCTCCCCCACTTCCAAGCTGGGTTCCCTCTAGGTTCTTCCTGCTGCTTTTTTGCCAGTGGTTTGGGCTGTTGCATTCTGATCTCACCTAACTCTCCAACGATGGTGTGGAGACTCTGGGCTGTTGGGGTCCTGAGTTGTGCATGTCCTTGCTCTTCACGTAGATACACTGTGTCCCGCCAATTTGCATAGTTTCCTCTGCTGCTATCTCCCTCACTCTTTCCGCTTTTTAAAAACTATCTTTTCCTAGACTAGAGCAGTAAGCTCTCGCCCTAATCTGCCATCTTAATCCAAGCCCTCCAGTGACCTTTAAAAGAGTGAGCGCAGCAATTATGATGCCTTTTGGCTGGGGCCAGGGGGAGGGGGACTAATCTGCCAACTGTGACACCTGCATCCCATATGGGCACTAGTTCAAAACCCAGCTGCTCCACCTCCATCCAGCTGCTGCTAATGCACCTGGGAAAGCAGTAGAGGATGGCCCAAGTGCTTGGGCTCCTGAACCCATGTGGGAGACCCGGAAGAAACTCTAGGCTTCTGGCTGTCACAGCTGCAGTCATTGCAGCCATTTGGGGATGGAAGCTCTCTATTTCTCTCTCTTTCTCTCTCTCTCTCTCTCACTCTCTCGTCTCTCCCTCTCTGTATGTAACTCCTCCTTTCAAATAAATAAAAAATATATCTTAGAAAAAATAAAAGGATGCCTCTTGGGACACCACATCTCATCCGTAGTGACTGGGTTGAGTCCTGGCTCTACTTCTGAAGTCGTCTTCCTGCTGCCGCACACCATGTGGAACAGCAGATGATGGCTGAAGTAGCTGGGGCCCTGCAGCCCACACAGGATGCCTGGATTGAGTTCTGCACACCTGTCTTTGAAGACTGCAGCCTGGCTGCTGCGGGCATTTACTTGAGTGAACCTATGGATGGAACATATTTTTCTGTCTGTCTCTTTTCTCTGCCTTTCAAGTAA
The DNA here is from genome assembly GCF_964237555.1 of Oryctolagus cuniculus. Classification (NCBI taxonomy): domain Eukaryota; kingdom Metazoa; phylum Chordata; class Mammalia; order Lagomorpha; family Leporidae; genus Oryctolagus; species Oryctolagus cuniculus. The sequence goes on along the minus strand of NC_091437.1, from coordinate 99,170,411 downwards.
ATGAAAAATAAGTTTAACAAAATGAAAGAATGAGAAATTTTGATGTTGGGCTAGCTATCAGGTGAAAATTGTATGTTGTTTGTTGACTGAAATTCAGTTATTAAGGTAACAAAAGAGAGGTAAGGGACAGAAGAAACTAGCACAGCTGAATAGAAGATATTTTATTAATTCCATTCATTAACATTGAAAATCCACTGGAGTCCTGTGTGAATGTATAACTGCTCCAGAGTTCCTGAAACATATATCCTTCTCTAAGGACCTAAACAGTTTTCAGCGATTTATTGAGTATAAACTGTGTTTTGGAGCTATAAATAAAATTAAGGGTAAGGAAGAAATGACCAAAAAAAAAAATGGAATATGTTATGTTTCTTTCTGTTCACCAGATTTTCACATTAAGGATTCAGTTGCATCCCTCATTTTCTCTTTACAATAGTCCTCTCCATCCTGGCCATCTGTACTTTTTGATCATTCATTTCCTTCCTTTCTTTCCTCCTTCCTCTCTCCCTTCCTCCCTCCCTCCCAAACCCAGTTCTTCAGTTGAATGTTTTTCTTTTCTTTCTTAGATGCACAGTTTATACTCAATTCATAACTCTTCTATTTATTCTTTTCTTCAGCTTCTTTCTTTCCTAGTAGTGAAGTTAATACAAAGGTGATGTGGTTATGGTTTTTTCCATTAGTAAGACCTGGGTTGTTGTCCTGGCACCTTTGCATTTTAACTGTGTGACCTTAGATTGATTATCAAGCTTCTCTAACTCTAGTTTGTGTCTCTGTAAAATTGAATGTTAATACTTTGTATCTTACCTACTATTTGTGAGGATAAAAATAAGGAGATCTATAACCATGTAGAACACTAGTACGTTACAACCACACTTCAAGTCTTAGCAGCTATTAGCTCCTGCTACCATTTGTCTGTTTCATGACACAGCATTCTCTGTCTTGTGAATGATGCCTGTGTTGGCATTTTCTAGCCAGAGGTTATAACAGTGATCTCTCAGGTGGCAAATGTGGAGGAAGGTAGGAATGTGTTTTAAAGAGGTACTAAAGGAAGAAAAAAAGATGCTTCTTGGTTCATAGGAAACTGCTGGGGTTTTGTTTTGTTTTGTTTTGTTTTTTGACAGGCAGAGTTAGAGAGAGAGAGAGAGAGAGAGAGAGAAAGGTCTTCCTTCCATTGGTCACTCCGCAAATGGCCGCTACAGCCGGTGCGCCGCGCTGATCTGAAGCCAGGAGCCAGGTGCTTCCTCCTGGTCTCCCATGCGGGTGCAGGGCCCAAGCACTTGGGCTATCTTCCACTGCCTTCCTGGGCCACAGCAGAGAGCTGGACTGGAAGAGGAGCAACCAGAACAGAATCTGGCGCCCCAATCAGGACTACAACCCAGGGTGCCGGCGCCGCAGGCGGAGGATTAGCCAAGTGAGCCGCGGCGCCGGCTAGGATTCTTTATTTTCTTTGCTACTATATCTTTCCTTGAGTCACTCTACGATACGTAATGAAAATGAATAGCATAGAATTCAGTAAGAATACTTTTTTTTTTTTAACTGAGCATTAGGAGACCTCTTGAGAGAATTGTATTTTGTGTTTGTATTTGGAATTAATTTATCCATGTGACCTTTGGCATCTGATAACAAAATGCTGATACAAAGTAATAAGCTTTTTTTCCCTGGGTTACTTTGTATCCGTAATACTAGCTCTACAGAAAGAAAACATAGCCAATTAAAGTCACTTATTAATTTGATTAGAATACTTACTACCTCAAACTGTCAGAAAGTATCTTATACAAAAACAGAGATCATCTGGCAAAAGTCACAGTGCTACTTAAATGTTTTGCTTAAAGTTGAGACTTCATTTTCAATTTTTTGTGTATGTTATTAGCAGTATTCATGTTTGGTGGTGCTTATCATAGGACTGTTCTGGAATGGACATAATAGCATTTCTGTTGATAATCTGACACTCTGGTACTTGTGATGATGATGATGATTTACTCTTTGAATAAGCATTATTTTTAATCACATACGTGGAGCCCATTTTTCATAATATAAATTTTCTATATTATAAATATATTACATGTATGTAACATATTATTAATATTACAGACATGCGTATGTGCAGACACATACACACACACTGAATATCAGGCTTTCTTGATGCCTAAAATTGTAAGCAGAAGGAGATTTAGAAATAGACTCAAATGTAGAAAAGGATAGAAGACATTGTACTGTTCACTCTCAGAGCCATTGTCCCAGGGTCAGAGACAGAGAGAATGTGAAGAACATGTACATGATACATCCTTCCTTAGCTTGGTTGAAGACTCAAGTAGATGTGTCTTTTTTTTTTTTTTCCTTTTGAATAAGCCTGTTTCTCTGGATTTAAATAATTTTTATTTAATCTCTCAGACAGGGGAAAACAAAGGATGGAGTGGTCCAAAGGCTGGGTTTCCTGAACCAGCAAACAATAGTAAGTTTTCATTTTTATGTTATCTGTACTTGGTGTTCATCAGTGGCTCAATGACCAAGTATCACTGGGTATTGGTGTGTTAAATGTTGGGAAGAGTACAGGGGAGTTGTGGTGTTTGCTTTTCTGAAACTGACAGAATAACTAGAAAACTATAATACACACACTCATATCCTTAATGTGGCTAAGTCCTTGCAGAGTACCATTTAACACACAGGTGATGATATTCTTTTTTTTAAGTTGTCATTTTTTTTGACAGGCAGATTTAGACAGTGAGAGAGAGAGAGAGAGGTCTTCCTTTCCATTGGTTTACCCCCAAATGGCCACTATGGCCAGCGCGCTGCGGCTGGCGCGCTGCACCGATCCGAAGCCAGGAGCCAGGTGCCTCCTCCTGGTCTCCCATGTGGGTGCAGGGCCCAAGAACCTGGGCCATCCTCCACTGCCTTCCCATATTGTTCTAATATAGAGATTATTTTGAAGTAGCACTTATCTATAAACTGATGATGCTGTCAGATCAATTGTTTTCAGTTCTAATTTATGTACCTGGGCATTTATATAATTATAGATAAAAGTTTTTATTCTATTATTTCACTTAACATTGCCATGAGCATTCTCCACATTTTTCTGTCACTAGAATTTTTAATATTTCATAAAGTCAGTGAAAAACTTGGTCAATCATGTCCCACTTTCTAATACTGTCAGATTGCCTCTCTTTTCAAATGTATATGATCGAGGTACTTTGCATTGGAGGTATAGACATTTTTCTTTAATATCTTACCCACCTTCTGTTGAAAGTCTGTGTTTTCACTGATTTGACCATTTTACTGTAAACCAATGAATCAAAATGTTCAGCCAGTGAAAATACTCAGGCTGCTCAATTCTAACACTGTCTCTCTTCCTCTTACAAATTCTGTATACTGAAAAAACTTAAATCTACAAATTGTCATAATGAAGGATTCTTAGTGTATGGTATTAACAACTCATCTCTTGATGTAAGTATGAAATAATGTAGTAATAAATCTTATCAAAATGTACTCATAAGAATTGAATTCTTGGATCTTCAAAACTAGCCTCTTGAAAAGAATATTTCCGTGAGGTAATGGTGTTCTTGGGTTACTTTCTGGGAGTAATTTAATGTGCCTCTGAGCTGTTGGACTCTGTACATAGGGGTGATGAATGTGGTGGGCCTAGCACACAGCCCTAGGAAAAAGTGGAATCAGTTCAGGATTCCTAGAGTTTGTGTTTTATTCTGTTGATGTTTGAATGTATTGGTTGATAATTACTTAGTAAAGGAATGTAAGAAGTATTAAATTGGTTGCCGTTTTCTGGAAAGTACTTAGCAGAATGCCTGTACATAATGAAGGCTGATTTCCTTCCATCTTGTCTGTCCCACTTTTGTAAAAGTGATATAATTCTGTGTAGGCTTGCATACATTCCACTTTTTATCTGTCAAATGCTTTTAGCATATACAAAGTAACCAAAGAATGTATAGTTTATTCTTGAATAATTACATTTTGGCACTAGACATTTTTGGAAGAATATAAGCATTATGTATTTGAATATGGAAGTCTGATAATTATTAATTAGACAGTTTTCACATGAAACACACTGCAGATAACCTGCAGGCACAAGATATCTTGACCCTTATCATTGTATATTTGTTGCTTTCCTTTTACTTTTTTTAGCTTGCTAATGGATACTGGAACTCTTTTGTTGGTATGGAAAAGGTTATCATAGAGAGACCAGAGAGTTTAACTGATCAGAAGTGTGTAAGAATGCATAAAAGGTTTTCCTTAGACATAGAGTTAGCAGCAGTAAAGTTGTTGGAAGCGAGCTTAAAGCTTAACCAAACTGCTAACACTTTAGGAATTCTTCTGATCTACAGTGATACAAATTGAGAATTTGAAATAAAAATGTCTCCCTACACTTCAAGTAAAAGAAAAATGAGGTAAAGTCTCCTCTAAATGAAGAGTGGTGCTGCTTCCAGTTAGCAAAGAGTATCAGAGCTCCGAAATTTAGTAACTATTTCGTTTCTCTGCAGCTAGGGCTCACTGTGGGGTTCCTGGAGCCAGCTCAAAGCTGCTTAAATACATTTGGAAGAAGTTGGTCTGCTTAGGAATTGGTCATCCAGGTAATGAATCAATTACCTGAAAACTAATTTGAATTCATATATCATGGTGACATTGAGGTTAACTTCTCTTCTACTTAATCAGTTCCTGGAGCTAGAAAATGCTCTGAGAGCTGTCTGTCCAGTGAAGAATACCTTTGTTAGAAGTTTGCTGAGTTCTCTTGGGGTGGCATCATGTTGGGGAAGACAGGAATTTGAGATTGCCAGCACTGTCTATCTTGCTGGCATATTGTCTGACTGGGAACAGTTCATTTCACATCTTACTCTTCAGTATACTCTGTTAAGAATTACACATGTCAGTTTATAATGTCAAGAGCCTTCAGCTATGTCACATTTGTATAATTCTTAACCATCCTGGAATACCATCTGAAAAGGTGGCTTATTTGTGAAAAGCAGAATCATTATGAAGTGGCTCTATTCATTGTGTTTTCTTTGTTAAACTTTGCATTTCTTTAGAATTGTAATTTTGAAGATTACACTTCTTAGCCAACTATCATTTGGATAAATAGTATAAAATCAACTTGAGACTATAAGTACAAAAATTAAACGAAAGGAATCCAGAATTGGAAAAGGGAAAGGAGAGAGTTTTAATCTAGTATAGTTAGCACCTAACTATAAGTAGACAAAAAAGCGTTAATGTACATGTGCATTTAATTTTTCAAGTGGAAGATCTTTTTAAAAGATTACAGTCATAAGAAACTGCTAACAATTACTACTAAAGAACAGTTTAAATGGTTTTGCAAGTGATTGTGATTACATAGCCTGGTTCCTCAATTTATTTTCCTGGCCTGATTGCCTGCAGATTTAAAATATGGACCTAATTTTTTCATGCTTCTCAGGCTTTCTTCATTGTACTAAAATGCAAAGAAACTAGACGATTCTGTGTTTTACCCTTTGAATCACTGTCATAATTATATTGAAGTACAAGAACACATAACTCTGTAATGTGAGGTTTGTGTTAAATTTAGCATGGGGCAATTTTATGCTTGGCATACACATGAAAAGCTAGGTTTTTACAGATGAATGACTAACAAGTTTTTAAAAAGATCATGCATTTTAAAGATCTATTGACGGCTCATGGAAAACTTTGTAAAATATTTAGATACAGTTCAGTTGATAATATCTTTCTTTCATAGTCACATTCCATGTTTCTTATTAATACAGGGTTTTACTTAAAAACAGGTTCATTGTTTCTTAAAGGTGAACTCTGGCTTAATTCAAAATTGGACTAAGCTCAAAGATATTCACTGGTATGTGCCGAATCCACCCACTAAAAGATTATTTGGAGGCATTTTTCACATAAATATTTTTCCATTAACCTTTTGAAAAGTTTTATTTAGCCCCTGTGAAATATGCTGGCTCTTCTAGGTTCATTACAGATAGCCCAAGACAAATCCTTTTGAGATGGGATAGAGTTATCATTGACCTTTTCAGGATCTTAATTGACTTGCCAGAAGTGTTAGCACTTGTGTCATGTGTATGAATTGTTGAACACCGTGCCTCCTGAAACTGAAGGCTGCACTGTTCCAATGCTGTGACGCTGGGACCGAGGGCAACATTTGCAGCCTCTGCTTTTTTCTCTTTCTTTCTTTTTTTATTTAAGGGAAGTGGTGTGAGGGCTATACTTTTAAGATAATACATTAATATATAATATTTCTTAAAATAGTGGTTTTTTTTTTTTTTTTGACAGGCAGAGTGGATAGTGAGAGAGAGAGACAGAGAGAAAGGTCTTCCTTTGCCGTTGGTTCACCCTCCAATGGCCGCCGCGGCTGGCACGCTGTGGCCGGTGCACCATGCTGATCTGAAGGCAGGAGCCAGGTGCTTATCCAGGTCTCCCATGGGGTGCAGGGCCCAAGCACTTGGGCCATCCTCCACTGCACTCCCTGGCCACAGCAGAGAGCTGGCCTGGAAGAGGGGCAACCGGTCAGAATCCGGCGCCCCATCCGGGATTAGAACCCGGTGTGCCGGCACTGCAGGTGGAGGATTAGCCTAGTGAGCCACGGCGCTGGCCAAAATAGTGTTCTTTTAAAACAGTGATTTCTTTATTTATTTGAAAGAGTTATAGGCAGAGGGAGAGACAGAGAAGGAGAGCTTCCATCCACTGGTTCACTCCCCAAATGGCCATAATGGCCAGGGTTGGGCCAGGCTGAAGCCAGGAAGCTGGAGCTTCTTCCGGGTCTCCCACGTGGGTGCTGGGGCCCAAGCACTTGGGGCATCTTTTGCTTCTTTCCCAGGAGCATTAGCTGGGAGCTGAATTAGAAGTGGAGCAGCTGGGACTTGAACTGGTGCCCATATAGGATGTCAGGTGGCAAGTGGAGGCTTTACCTGCTATGCCACAACACCAGCCCTCTAAAAGAGTGCTTTCAGAGAGTTCCCTGAACTTGTGGGTCTCCCATAACAGAAACCATTTTGTAATGAGACAATTCAAATAGTTGGAACTAGTTGGATTTAAATATAAATTTAGTTTCATATGAATACATTTGAGTGATCATATTTATATTTAAATAGCTTAATTATTTATGTAGACATAAGTACTGTGTTGCAAATGTAAAAGTGAGCGGGTTTGTAGGGGTTTGTAGTGATCTTACGTAGAGGATTGATGGGTTACTTGTGTGGTGCAGCCTGGAAGTGTTTGTTCGAAGTTGGATACCATGAATAGAGGGCTGCTCGGCTGGAGTGGTCAGGGGCAATAGCAACGTATTGCATATCTTCATTGCTGTCCATCTTAGACTGCAGATGCAAATGTTTTTCCTCACCTGAACAAACAAAGAGAGGTCCAAATGTTCCAGATAGCCTCTTCCTTTTATATTGGTGGCTGTGTGGGATTGGTGTGAAGTTATGACCTTCTTTTTTTTAAGACATTTTATTTATTTGAAGATCGGAGTTGGAGGGAGGGAGGGAGGGAGGGAGGGAGGGAGACAGTGAGGGAGAGAGAGAGAATCTTTTACTTCTGGTTCATTTCCCAAATGGCTGCAACAGGCAGGGCTAGGCCAGGCCAAAGCCAGAAACTTCATCCTGGTTTCCCACGTGGGTTCAGGGGCTCAAGCACTTGGGCTGTCCTCTGCTGCTTTTCCAGGTGCATTGGCAGGGTGTTGGATGGAAGTAGAGCAGTCGGGATTGGAACCGCTGCCCAAATGGATTGCAGGCATTTCAGGTGACAGCTTAACCCGTTTCACCACAGCATGGGCCCTAAGTTATTGCCTTTTAAAAACCACTGAATCTAGGAAAGTTAGAGGTGCTGTTAAGCTTTCTTCTGTTTTAATCATGCTGGTTATTGTTAAAGTCATAACTCATTTAAAGGATAAGTAATCTGAAAATAGAAGGCAAGCCTTATAGAGTAGCAGAGATAGCATATTTTTTCTGAAATATTCTCAGGAAATATTTAATGATTTTTAAGTTTTTATGATTTTTAAGTACTTGCCTGACATTTTTACACACAAGAAGAGATTTCAGATGAGTTTTTTTGAAAAAGTAAACCATGTGATTTACAGATGCATTTGTTCATCATACTGTGAGAGTGTGTTTAAGCATAAGAGCAGAGGGTGAAACCGTTAAGAAAAAGATAGATTTAGATACATAAAACTAAAAATGAATTCGGAGAACAGTATAAGAAAATAAAAACCTGAATGACAAACAGAAAGCATAAATTGTAGCATATATAGCAACTGGTTACAAAGAATACATACAGGTCAATTGAAAAAAAAAAAAAAAAAGGCACCCTCCCCTCAATAGAATAATGACCAAAGGCATTCAGGAAACAGTTTCGAAGGAAAGACAATAAGTAGTGAAAAATTGTTCAACAATTAAGAAAGGTCAGACAAAATAAATGTGATATGATTTCGGATCCATAAAAATTGTCAGGGATTTAAAAAGAATTACACCTCTTGAGGAAGCCTGTCCTGACATGTTTGCTGGTAGGACTGGGAGTTACTTCTGCCTTTGTGAAGGGGGTTAGTCATAAGCACACAATGCTTAGGCCTACTTCTTTCTGAAGTGTCACTAAAACACTATGGAAAAATGGAAGAGATTAGTTTGCCATACTTAACACACACTGATTCTGTAATCAGAAAAAAAAATCTAGTATATTTAAAACACAGATACACAAACTATGGCCTGAAATACATACTCTGGATTTAAACATAAATATTGTATATCAGACAGCACAATTATCAGTCTATTAATATCTCTTGGGAAACCTTTCTGACTTTTTTTAAGCAAGAAGAGGAAATGTCAAGTCTGCCTGAAGTTTCATTTTCTAAAGTATAGAAATCTGGAAATCTTTATTCTAAGAGGTCTATGGGGATTAAAAGTATATACAGTTAGTATTTTCCAAAGTAGGACCAAGTCATAGTGATGAGAAACAAATTTCAGAAATTGAAAATTAAGAAGTACTCCATTGATTTTCTGTTATCAAAGACATATTGTATAATAAGTATAATGAGAACATAAGGGTAATTCTCATAATTACTCATTTATTTTTATCTAGAAAGGTGGCGTTTTATAAAATCTCAAAGTTAACAATTTACCAAGGAATGTTAAATTTTCCTGTTTTTTTTTTTAAAGAAAAAATTGGCAGTACTTGATGATGTACAGTGTTTTTAACCTTGTACCAGTTATAGGCATGATAGTAAAATAAATACCCACGAACCCAACACCTGTTGAAGAACTGGAACATGCCAGTGTGTTTACCTTCACCTTACCCCCTCATTCATAGTCTGCTGCTTACCATGCCTTCCCCAGAACACGGGCTCACCCTCTGTGGATTTTGCAAAGTTGCCCAGGCTCTATTCCTTATAGTTTTATTAAGTAAATATGAGCCTTTAACAGTATTTGTTTAGTTTTACTTTTTTTAACTTTAGGAAAAATAGCATCATATTATTTATTGTCTTCTTAGAACTTTCTTCTGCCCCATCATTGAAATTAAAGATTATTTTGTTACATATAGTGTTTCATCCATGCTGTGAATATTCCATAATGATATATCCTTTATCCTAATGGTTCACACTTGGGATATTTTTGATGTCCCAAATATTTTTAATATTATTATTATTATTATTTTAATATCTCATAGCTGAAATGCTTGGAATGTGTCAGATTTCAGATTTTTTTTAGGTTGAAGAATATTTGCATATACATAATGAGATATCTTGGGGATGATACACAAGTCCAAACACAAACTTTATTTCTGCTTAATATACATCTTATACACATAAAGATTAATTTTATACAGTATTCTTAGTGCACTTAATGTTTTGACTGCAACTTATTACCTCAGGTCAGGTATGAAATTTACCACTTGTGCTATTGTGTCAGTGCTCAAAAAGTTTTGGAGCCTTTCAGATTTGGGAGTATTTGGGTTAGATGTGTACAGTCTATACAAGCAATGTCATCATGAACACTTTTGAACTATTTACTGGCGGACAAATCTAAGAATTTCTGGGAATCCACTTTTGAGTGGAAAAGAAGCTCAGATGTGTAGGAAATTCTGGTAGTTTTGTAGTGGGAGAGCCCTTTAAAGCATACAGTTCTTATGGCCAGCAGTAGAAATCTTGTGTCACTTTTTTTTTACCTTTGATTTTATTCTTGATAATGAATTTAATTGAAGTTGAGTTCAAATTCCATTATGTCATAGTCTTCTTTTAATTTTTTCTTTTCACTTGAAATTTAAATGAGAAAAAAATCAAGAAATGCAAAAAAATACAGCTCCCTGTACTTTCATCCTCATTAGAACAATTTCTGCCCTGACCTCCAGAGAACTTACGTTTGGGTACTTTCTTGTGTTTGTACACATGATAGGTCTTCAAAAAGTTCATGAAAAATGCATATTAAGAAGTATGTGTGGATTTCAAAAACTTTTTGTACCAAAATAAGCTTGCCTTTTAAAGCAATTTTCTACAAACTCTTTGAAATATCCTCATATTGTTCTAGAATCGTTCTTTATGTGTACAAGAAAATTCAAATAAGTATATAATCCCTTGACATTCCTGATAAGTGTGTTGCTTTGTGATTTTCTTTTGCCATTAAATGACATGAAGGTCCTTTCATCTTGAGAAATGTATATTATAGTAAAATAAACTTACCTTTTAATTCCATTTCTGCAAATACTTTTGAGGTATCTTGTGAATTTCTGTGTATGTGTCTGTCTAACTAGCTTCTGATTGATGGGTATATAGATCGTTTACAGTGTTATTCCATTATAAATAATACTGCTCTGTAAAAAACTCATACATGGGTCATTTAACATGTATACTAGTATGTCTTGGGGATAAATTCCTACAAGAGAGGATTACTAAGTTAAAGAATAAATGTTCTTTTAATTTTGATAGATGTTGCCAGATTACCTTCAAAAGACACTTTATATTTTATATTTATATTCCTACTGGCAATATATGGGATTTCCTGTTTTCTTGTAGCCTCAAGCAATATGGTATGCTAGAAAACTTTTGGATTTTTTGCCAATCCAATAATTGAAATTTAGTTTTCAGTATAATTTTATTTTGCATTTCTCCTATGAGACTGAGCATAGTCTTTGTGCATTTTTTAGCCATTTCTATACTATCAGTGATATAGTCATCTATTGACATATCATATCTAATTTTAGAATTGAATTGTTGGTCTATTTTTTTTAACTTGGTAGGATTCTGTATGAGCCTATATGTCGTTTTTTCTTTTTGCTGTATTTGAATGACCTCTTTTTTTATTTTTTATTTTTTTTTATTTTTTGACAGGCAGAGTGGACAGTGAGAGAGAGAGAGACAGAGAGAAAGATCTTCCTTTGCTGTTGGTTCACCCTCCAATGGCCGCCGCAACCGGCACACCGCGCTGATCTGAAGCCAGGAGCCAGGTGCTTTTCCTGGTCTCCCATGTGGGTGCAGGGCCCAAGCACTTGGGCCATCCTCCACTGCACTCCCTGGCCACAGCAGAGAGCTGGCCTGGAAGAGGGGCAACCGGTCAGAATCCGGTGCCCCGACCAGGACTAGAACCCGGTGTGCCGGCGCTGCAAGGCAGAGGATTAGCCTAGTGAGCCGCCGCACCAGCCTGAATGACCTCTTAAATAAGTTTTTCTTTTATAGTGTTTATAATCTTGGTATAATCAATACTTATTTTCCCATTCTGAGATTATAAAAAATTATTTTATTATATTCTGGGGTTTATCCAGTTTCATTTTTTTAAATTTTAAATCTTCGATCTATTGAGATTTATACTGAAAATATGAATCCAATTGTATTTCCACTAGATTAAAAATTCACTGTTACCATATTCTGTATTACTTATGTTTTATTCTGGATTTTCTATTTTATTCTTTTTTTTTAAAGATTATTTATTTTATTTGAGAGGTAGAGTTACAGACAGTGAGAGGGAGAGACAGAGAGAAAGGTTTTCCTTTTGTTGGTTCACTCTCCAAATGGCCGCAATGGTCGGAACTTCGCCAATCCAAAGCTAGGAGCCAGGCGCGTCTTCCTGGTCTCCCACGTAGGTGCAGGGGCCCAAGGACTTGGACCATCTTGTACTGCTTTCCCAGGCCATAGCAGGAAGCTGGATTGGAAGTGGAGTAATTGGAACTAGAACCGGTGCCCATATGGGATGCTGGTGCCGCAGGCAGAGGATTAACCTACTGTGCCGTGGCACTGGCCCCCTATTTTATTCTGTTCATCTGATTATTCATATACCATGCTTTTTTTTTTAAAACCAGTTTGCTGTTTTTTTTTTTTTTGTTTTTGTTTTTTTTAAGATTTATATACTTATTTGAAAGAGTTACAGAAGGAGAGGGAGGGGGATAGAGAGTGAGAGAGAGGGCAAGAGAGTAAGCAAGGAGAGATTGATCTTCCATCTACTGGTCACTCCCCAGATAGACACAGCAGCTGGGACTGGACCAGGCTGGAGCCAAGAGCCAGTAGCTTCATCCGGATCTCCCACGTGTATAGCAGAGAACCACAGACTTGGACCATCTTCTGTTGCTTTTCCTAGGCCTTTAGCAGGGAGCTGGAGTGAAAGTGCAGTAGCCAGGACACAAGTTGGTGCCCATATGGGGTGCTGGTACCTTAGGTGGCAGCTTTACCTGTTATGTCACAATGCCAGACCTCTTGTTGCAGTTTTAATCATTGAGTCTTCATTAAGTTTTCACATGAGTCACTTTAAATGTGAATGAAGATATGGTTGGTCTTTGATCCTCTTGCATATACTATATGGAGTACAAATAATTGAAAAATAAAAATCCCCTTGACATCATGAATAAGAGACAGAAGAGTTGTCAAAGCACTGACCATAGAGCACTGAAACAAGGAGTGAAAAACTGCGCTATGAAAGCTGTTAAGATTCAGGAATGCAGTGACAGTTTCCCTAAAACTTCTGTGTATGAGCACATCATTCATGCTTCCTTTATTCTAAGTGCTTACTGACTGCAGTATACTGTTTTAATGTTTCTGGTGATTTCTCTTTAAAAGATGATTTATTGATTTTATTTGAAAGGTAGTTACACACACATATAGAGGGGGGTGGAGAGAGAGAGAGATCTTCTATCTACTGGTTCACTCCCCAAATGCTGCAACAGTCGGGGTAGGGCCAGGCCAAATAGAATCAATTCCCACCAGAATTCTCATGTTGGTGACCAGGGTCCAGGTCCTTGGGCCAGAATTCACTGCTTTCTCAGACACATACAAGGGGCTGAATTGGAAGTGGAGCAGCAGGGACTCAAATCGGCACTGCAATATAGGATAAATGTGTCTTAAATGGTAGCTTGACCTGCTGTATTACAACATAATAAATAAAAATAGTTGTTTTTTATTTAAAAAATACATCAAGTCTCGGCATTGTGGCACAGCAGATTAAGCCACCACTTGGGACACTCTCATACCATACTGGAATGACATTTTTCAGTCCTGGTAACTGCTTCTGATCCCACTTCCTGCTACTGTGCCTGAGAAGGTGGCAGATGATGCCCCAAGGGTTTGGGCCTCTGCTACCCACATGGAAGACCCAGGTGGAGTTTTATATATATATACATATATATAAAAATATATAAAATATATCATAGTCCCTGACATTGCTGGTGCCTGATATTTGAACAGATGAAAGAAATACAGTGTGTTTTCCCTTTCTTTTCCACTGGTACTCTTGTTGCTTAACAATGGGATACAATCTGAGAAATTTGTTAAATGGCTTTGTTCTTATGCAAACATTAGAAGTCTTGTGGGACCACCATGGTATATGCCTTCTGTGGATCACATGTTTTGTGGTCCATGTTTTGTGTGAATATAATAATTTGTATATTATAATTATACATCAATTAGCAACTCCCAGCCTGGTTGAAAGAGAATCCTAGACATTTAGCCATTATTAAGACCTCTAACTCTCAGCTTGGTGATGCTTGACTGAGTAGAGTAATGGGTGGGATTACTGATATTTCAACAGCCTTTTTTAAAAAAATATTTATCTTTATTTATTTGAAAGGCAGAGTTACAAAGAGGGATAGAGGGAGGGGTAGAAAGAGGGACATCTTCCACCCACTGGTTCACTCCCCAAATGGCCACAATGGTCAGGACTGAGGCAGGCTGAAAGCAGGAGCCAAGAGCTACCTATGGATCTGCCACCTAGGTGCCAAGAGCTTCTTCTGGGTCTCCCACCTAGGTGATGGGGGCCCAGGTACTTGGGCCACCTTCCACTGCTTTTCTCAAGCATATTATCAGGGAGCTGGATTGGAACTGGAGCAGCCATCAGTCATTAGACTCAAACTGGGGTCCATATGGGATGCCTGCTTCTCAGGTGGCGTCTTAACCCTCTACACCACAGTGTTGCTCCCCCACCCCCGATATTTCAACAACTTAATAGAAGTAAGTAATTTATTCTTAGTAGATTTCTTTGCTTTAGGTTAGAATTTTATTTGGATTCATATTTCAGAAAGTTGTGAAATCTCAGGTTGTCCATCTTTGAAAGGTGATTAATTGATACTTAGTGAAATTTGTCTGACAGATCCATGAAACTTTGTGTGCATAGAAGAAAAACAATATATGGAGCCTTACATATGAAAGTTGGAGAATATCCAGCCTTTCATTTTGCAAACAGGAAAACTGAAACTAATGTGATTTTTATAATGTGTCCAAAGACATTCATTTAGTTGGAGGTAATGAAACTTGAACTTAGGTTTTCTGATTCCATGTTGTGTGCATTTGCCCCTACAGAATGCATTTATTTCTAGATAATATCACTTGCTGATCATTAAGGATAAAAGGCATTGTTTTAAAGAAATTCCACGGAAATTAAGTTTGCATATTTTTAAACGGATTTTTATATGTCATGTACCAGAATATTTTTGAATAAACACTTAGGATATTTTATAACATGGAAAATATCCAAACTGTTGTTTCAGATATCAGATTGATTTTTGGGTGGATTGTGTAAAAACACTAAATAGCTGAGAAACTATGTGAAATGTTTGTTTTAACCATTATTACATCAGTGGAACAGACATCTGCATTGCTTGATTTTTTTAAGACTTAAAAAACTTTAGTAATAGTCCATTTTTAAAAACACTCAACAGGCTGTTTGAGTGATGTTATTCAACTATATTCTTTTATTCCAAGCTTTCTGGTTTGTGTTAAGATGATTCATAGACTACTAGAACTGGAAGAGATTTTCAAGCTCCTCTAGTCTAATTCATTTCACAGGGTGTTTTTTTTTTTTTTTAAAGCGATAAAGAGGCTATCTGCTGGTCCAACTCAAGCCCAGATAGCTGAACCCCAGTCTGTTTCATTTGCTACTGTTACTATTGTGATCTTTATTTTGTCATGTTTTCTGTAATTATAGAATGTCAGACTTTTTTTTCTTCCTTCTCTAGTTAAAAGTTTAACTAAATATTTTTTGTTGGGATAAAAAACACATGAGATGTACTCTCAGTAAATTTTTCAGTGAACAGTACAGTACTGTTAAGTATAAGCACCATGATGTACAGCAGAGCTCCAGAACTTTTTCATCTTGCATGACTGAAACTTTACCCATTGCCCGGTAACTTCCCGGTTCCCTCTCCCCCTAGCCCATGGTAACCTATATTCTGCTTTCTGATTCTCTGGGTTTAACCAATTTAGGTTCCTCCTGTAAGTGGAATGATGCACTATTTGTTGATCTGTAACTGGCTTATTTCACTTTGCATAAAGTCCTCAAGGTTCATCCATGTAACATGTGACAGGATTTCCTTTATTCTTCAACTCTCCCTACTCCTAAAAAAAAAAAAAAAAAAAAGAACCACACTATTTTATTACACTGTGAGTGTACTAAGACTATTGGAAAGTTGGAAAGTTGAAGTGGGAGTAGGGGTACAACACTGGAGAACCTTTGGGGGATAGGGAAAGGATTTCCTTATGTTTATGACTAGTAATATTCTGTCGTGTGTACAGTTACCACTGTTTCTTTTTCTGTCCATCCATCCATCAGTGGACCTGTAGATTGTTTCTATCTCTTGGTTATTGTAAGTAAGGCCACTATAATTATGACAGTGTGCATATCTTTTTGGGATCTTATTTTCAGTTCTTTTTGGAGAAAGAAGTGGACTTTCAGGAACATATGGTAGTTCTAGTTTTGATTTTTTTAGGAACTTCGTACTGCTTTTCATGGTGGCTGCATCATGATACATTCCCTCAGTTGTTAAAATTTCTGCACATTCTTGTCAGCCCTTGTTATTTTCTATTTTCTTTTTTTTTTTTTTAATGATCATCTTGCCAGGTATAAAGTGATATCTTAATGTGGTTTTAAGTTGCATTTCCCTATGATTAGTGCTGAATGAGTGCTTTTTCATATACTCATTGGCCATTTGTATATCTTCTTTGGAGAAGTATTTATTTAAGCTTTCCTCATTTTTAAATTGTCTTTATTGCTATTGACTTGTAGATGTTATTTATATATTTTAAAGGTTAACTCCTGTTTCAGATGTGTACTTTGCAAATATTTTCTTCCATTCTGGAGGTTGCGTTTTTACTTTGTTGTTTTCTTTGCTGTGTGGAAGCTTTTGTAGTTTGATATCTTACTTATTTTTGATTTTGTTACCTGCATTTTTGGGGTCATGACTAAGAAGTCACTACGAAGACAGTATTATGAAGCTTGTCCCTATGTTTCTTCTAGGATTTTTATAATTTCAGATTTTATGTTTAAGTCTAATCCATTTTGAGTTATTTTTTATGTATGGCATAAGATAAGTACTTGGGTTTATTCTTTTGCATGAGGGTATCTAGTTTTCACAATGCCCTTTGTTGAAGTCCTTTCCCTGTTTTTTTAGTCTTGGTACCCATATCGAAGATCATATACTTCCATTTCTTTAGGATTGGTTTCTTTGGGGTATGTTTCCCTGTTTCTTTATGTGTCTCATAACTTTGTGTTGGGAAGTACATACTTGAAAAAAAAACAGCACCTCTCCAGTCTTGATGGAATAGCTTTGTACAGGGAAGACTCTGACCAGTCAGCTTGAATAAGATACTGGGGTTTTTGGAACCCTAAAAGAGGTGTGACTTCTTACAAGGGCTTGTCAGTTTCTTTTTCAGGAGTTGGGAATCTGCTTGCCCTTGGAGTCTGCAATAATGCCCTTCTCTAACAGCGAGCTGCTCTGTCTCCCCCTTCCTCAGCAGCCAGTTGGCCATCCAAAGTATGCAGGCTCCTTGTCAGCACCCCAGTTCAGGCCTTCTGGCAATCCTATAAAGAGCCAGACTGTAAGATGCACATTTCATTCCTCTGCCTTCCTCCTGAAGGAAAACCTCAGTTATGTGCCTTATCTGGATCATGCTAAGCTCTGCTAGTCACAGCAGACAGCCCCACTCTTAGTTTTCAGCAACTCCTGGGCATCCAGATTACGGCAGTTCTGTCCACTGCTCCTAGAAAAGTGTGACAAAAACCAGTGCCGGTGGGTTGTGGTGCAGGGAGTTGAGCCGCTGCTTGGGATGCTCGCATCCCATATAGAGTACTAGTTCAAGTCCTGGCCGCTCCACTTTGGGTCCAGCTTCCCAGTCTGTAGTTTATATTTTCATCTTCTTAAGGGTCTTTTACACAGAAAGTTTTTCATTTTGTTGGGATATTATTTATTTATTTTTGTTTTTATAAATGTGCTTTTAGTGTCAAATCTAAGAATTCTTTGCCTAGTCCTGGATCCCAAATAGGCTCTGTTTTTTTTTTCCCCCTAGTAATTTTATATTTTGTGTTTAAGTTACCGCTCCTTTTTGAGATAATAGTTGTATAAAATGTGAGACTTAGGTTGAATTCACTTTTTTTTTTGCTTGTGAAAATCCATCTGCTTCAGGAACACATGTTGAAAAGGCTGTCTTTCCTCCATTGAATTAGTTTGCTTTTTCCAGAAATCACCTGCCATATTCATATGGGTTTAATTCTGAGTTCTCTATTCCTTACCACTGATCTATGTGATTAGCATTTTTGCCAAAACCAGTTTTGATTCCCATAGCTGTATGATGAGTCTTTTTTTATTTTTAAAGATTTTATTTATTTATTTGAGAGGCAGAATTACAGAGAGAGGGACAGGTAGAGAGAAAGGTCTTCCATCTGCTAATTCACTCCCATAATGGCTGCAGTGGCCAGAGCTGTATCAGTCTGAAGCCAGGAGCCTTTTCAAAGTCTCCCACATGGTGCAGGGGTGCAGAGGCCCAAGCACTTGGGCCATCCTCTGCTGCTTTCCCAGGCACATTAGCAGGGAGCTGGATCAGAAGTGGAGCAGCTAGAACATGAATCAGCGCCCATATGGAATGCTGGCACCACAGATGGAAGCTTAGCCTTTGTGGCCACAGTGCCAGCCCCATGATGAGTCTTGAAACTGGAGAAATGATGCTGCTCACTTTGTTCTTTGTTCAAAATTATTTTGGTTATTCTTCCTCTGCTGTTCCACATAAATTTTAAAGTAATTTTGTCCCTACAAAAAATATTCTGGGAGTTTGATAGGTATTGTGTTAAAATTATGTATCCGTTTGGGGAGAGTTGACATCTACTTTTTTTTTTTTTAAAGAAAGATTTATTTATTTATTTGAAAGGCAGAGTTAGAAAGAGGCAGAGGCAGAGAGAGAGAGAGAGTTCTTCCTTCTGCTGGTTCACTCCCCAAATGGCAGCAAAGGTCAAAGCTGGACTGATCCAAAGCCAGGAGCCAGGAGCTTCTTTCTGATCTCCCAGGAGGGCTCACCGACCCAACGACCTGGGCCATCCTCTACTGCTTTGCCAGGCCACAGCAGAGAGCTGGATCAGAAGTGGAGCAGCCTGGACCCAAACCAGTGCCCACAAGGGATGCTGGTACTGGAGACGACAGCTTTACCCACTAAGCCACAGCATTGGCCACGACATCTTCTGTTGCCAGCTTTTCCTTGCTGCTGTGTGTTTTGTCACATTTTCCTGTTTCTTTGCGTGTTCCAAAATGGTATGTTGGAGACTGGACATTTTGGGTAATATGTTCTAACAGCTCTGGATACTGATTCCTTCCCATCTTCTGGGCTTATCTTTGTGGTTTATTTGGCTACACTGCTTTGTGAATTTTTTTTTGTTTGTTTTACAGTGTGAAGCCTCTGATATTGCTTCCAGAGGGCACACTCCTTTTATTATTTATTTATTTTTAATTTGTTTGAGAGAGAGACACAGAAAGGGAAACAGACAGAAAGCAGGTTCCCATCCATTGGTTCATTTTCCAGATGCCACTGTGGCTGGAATGGGGTTGAGGCAAAGCGAAGACCTGGGAATCCAATCTAGGTTTTCACGTGGATGGCAGGGACTTCACAACCTGGGACACCACCTGCTGTTCCCCAGGGTGTGCATTAGCAGGTAGTTGGAACCAGGACTCTGATACGGAGTGCAAGTGTCCCAAACATTGTCTTAACCACAGTGCCACATGCCTGGCTCATGTTGCATTTTTGAGCATGCTCATCACTGGGGATGACAGTGGGTTTAGTAGGGCTCTCGATTACTGTCTGTTTCTGATCTCTGCTAAACTTTCTGCTCCTGTTATTATCACACTCAGCAGGCTCCATTAATTGCTGACCAATTGCTCTCTTGTTTTTATGAGACATAAATTATCCCCAGTCTGATAGAATTAAGTGGCTGTTGAGGTTGTTTCTTTGTGGTTTATTCTGACCCCAAGAAAACTAGCTGGTTTATGCTGTAGCTTATTGTTTCCATGAAATTATTAGGTTCCTGTGGATTACTTACTACCAAATTCTCCATGTTTCCAGGAGTGCCCTCAGGCTTGAACTTGCCCACATTCTGTGTCAAATGAACCCAGTGTCCTTTGGATGGTTTTTATGGATGAATGGTCTGTTCCTCTGGAGAAATGGAAATTTAGCATAGTGGCCCACTGCCCTTGATGACACTCCTTCCTGTTTTATGAGCATGAGCTTCGTTGGTGAGGTAGTCTTTGCTGTTCTTGGTTTAGCTTTTCTGTTGTGAAACCACATTCCCCAGGAACCATACAGCAGGATTTGGTGTCTTCAGCTTTGAGATGGGAAAAGTGAGAAATTTGGCCACTACTGTTTCCAGTGAAATTTCGTATTCCTTGATGGCAGGTTGAAGAAACAGAGAGCTTCATCTTTTTAGCCACCGTAGGGATGAAATTGGCTAGCTTTATTAATAATGTTCCTTCCATTTAAGCTGCAACTGGTCTGAATGGGATCCTTCAGTAAACAAGGTGAATGGCTTAATCAGGGATTCCTCATGTTGGAGCTTCTGTTGAAAAGTTCTTGAATTCTTTGGAACACCTTTTGTAGCTCCCCTGTCTAGCACAGTGTGTGTCAGGGCCTTTTAAAGCTTCATACAAAGGCTTGGAATCCAAATCCTGGAATCCATATTCCACAGAATCCTGCCATTCCCAGATATGTTCTTACCAGCTTTTTAGTCTGTGGTGAGCCTATACATAGAATAGCTTCTTTCCTCTTGACTGAAAGAACATGCTTTCCTGGGGTTAGAATACATTCCAAGTAATTACCTCTTATTTAGAAACCTGAGCTTTTGTTGGGGAAATTCTGCATCCTCACTTTCCCAGATTCTGGGTTTAATGGATGCAGAAGAAATTAACCTTCAGGTAAAGGCTTAACACACAATAAAATGCATTGAAACAACTGTCTCATTAGTAGTCCTTGAGGCCTTTAACCATTCTGTACTTTCCATTTGGCCTTAAAGCATATGAGATAGGAATATCACAGGGAGACATGTATCCAAGAGTCCATGTTTGAGACACTTAATTAACTTTAAAGAAATACCTATGAATAGCAAATCCCTTACAAGCATTTAGACATAACTAAAACTTATGCGACATAATATCTGTTACTTAGCACCCTAAAACAAAGCGGCGGCCATTGGAGGGTGAACCAACGGCAAAGGAAGACCTTTCTCTCTCTGTCTCTCTCTCTCACTGTCCACTCTGCCTGTCAAAAAAATAAATAAGAATCCTCATTTAAAAAAAAAAAAAAACAAAGTAAATCTTTGAGAACATGTTTTACCATTAATTGTAATACTGTAACACTTTTAGGACAAAGGTCCTGCATGGGAAGTTAGTACACAGTGACTCCTGTTGTTAATTTAGCAATTAACACTCATATATATGATGTCAGTGATCACCCAAGGCTCTTGACATGAATTGCCTAGACTATGGAAGCCTTTTGAATCCACAAACTCCATCAGTACTTAGACAAGGCCATAAGTAAAGTGGAAGTTCTCTTGCCCTTTCAGAGAAAAGTACATCCTTCTTTGATGACCACATCTTTCCACTGGTTTCTCACCTATAGAGGTCCTTCATGTAGGAATACTTTTTATACTGATGACCTGGTTTTCTATGCCTGAAATGCTCTCGTTTGCTTTTCAGCCAGATCAAAATGCCTTTAGGCCTGACTCTGAGGTCAGATTGTTGCTTAAAGCAGTTACCATTCTATGAGTCTGCTCTGTGGACTGCTTTCCATGTTGGAGTGTTTATTTCTCTTTAATCATATCTATTATTATTATTATTATTAAACACTTAATCCTATCTATAAGATCACCTTAACACTTAATATGCTATTTTTACCATCCAACTCAAGGGGATTTGGGATCCCATGGCAAGTTTTTAAATTGTACCCTTAGAGGCAAGTCTGTAGGAATGTATATACAACTATACAGCTTTACAGTTTCTTTGTAGGACTTGAGAAGATAAAAACAGAGTTCTTTGTGAGCTTAATTATCCTTAAGCATGTGACTTAGATACTTTACATTAGCCACAATCTTGACACCTTAGAGTCTCCATTTGTTTACCAAATGGGGTCCATTATTTTACTAGCCCACTGGATTTTTTAAAAAATTTTTCTCCTTTTTATCATTATTATTAGTCTGAGAAATGCCATCCTAGACTGCCAGTCACTCCTGGGGTTTCGAATCTCAGGAGGTCAAAAGAATACCACCTGGTCCAAGATGAAATCTCAGAAGTCCTACCATACCTGAGACACTGAACCTCACAGGCTAAGAGAGTCAGTGTAAAGTCAAAACAACTATTCAAAATTAAAAAAATTAATCAAAATGAGTATTAAGGCTGTAATCAGCGTGCAACCAAAATAATAAGCTAAAGTAAAATCCCAGCATTAAAGCTGAACAGTGTGAAGCCAAAACAAAAAGCTAAAATAATAAACTAGTGTTAAAGCCAAAATAACAAACTATAATTTTAAAAAGAACCCATGATTAAAGTCACTGTTTGGCCGGTGCCGCGGCTCACTAGGCTAATCCTCCGCCTAGCGGCGCCAGCACACCGGGTTCTAGTCCCGGTTGGGGCGCCAGATTCTGTCCCACTTGCCCCTCTTCCATGCCAGCTCTATGCTATGGCCCAGGCGTGCAGTGGAGGATGGCCCAAGTCCTTGGGTCCTGCACCCCATGGGAGACCAGGAGAAGCACCTGGCTCCTGCCTTCAGATCAGTGCGGTGAGCCGGCCGTAGTGCGCCGGCCGCGGTGGCCATTGGAGGGTGAACCAATGGCAAAGGAAGACCTTTCTCATTGTCTCTCTCTCTCTCTCACTGTCCACTCTGCCTGTAAAACAAAACAAAACAAAAAAGTCACTGTTTATCAGGCATGTGGAAGACCATGGGGCCACCAACTTGGGGTAGAGTCTGTCGCCCATCTTCCTGTAAGGGTGGAAGGTACCATGGGGGCCACCATCTTGGTGACCTTGTATCCTTCATGGGGGCTGAATCTTGGCAACTTTGTGTTTTTGATGGAGGCCGCCATCTTGGGATGGAATTTCCACCCCCACAACAGGAGGTGCTCTGGCAAGTTTAATGCTCTGCCTTCCTGATGCTATTAGGTTACTAGGCAACCAAACCAGCTCCCCAGCCAGAAGCTACCAATTGAAAGTACACCTGATTTGCAAATCAAAGATACCAGGCAAACCAGAATTTTCAGTACTGTTTAAACCCATCCATAAAACAAAAAAATTTGTAAGTTTTAAAACACATTAAGAATAATTTGGGGGCCAATGCCACGGCTCACTTGGTTAATCCTCCACCTGCGGCGCCGGCACCCCGGGTTCTAGTCCCGGTTGGGGCACCAGATTCTGTCCCGGTTGCTTCACTTCCAGTCCAGCTCTCTGCTGTGGCCCAGGAAGGCAGTGGAGGATGGCCCAAGTGCTTGGGCCCTGCACCTGTATGGGAGACCAGGAAGAAGCACCTGGCTCCTGGCTTCGGATTGGTGTAGCACGCTGGCCGCAGTGCACCAGCCATAGTGGCCATTTGTGGGGTGAACCAATGGAAGGAAGACCTTTATCTCTGTTTCTCTCTTTCTCACTGTCTAACTCTGACTGTCCAAAAAAAAAAAAAAAGAATAATTTGGAAATCTGTATCTCGATGGACTTTCACAAACTGGCTCTCTGTGAAAATCTTTCTGGCACCATTTTGCCCAAACTTTATTAGCACTAATATCACAATAACAGTGAGAAACAATGAAAGGAAAAACCAATCTTTGTATTTCCCAAAAACTACAAGCACTAAGAGAAACCAAAAAGCCACCTAAGCTCTGTAGCAAAAATGCTGAGCATTCGCTAAAGGGGCAAAACTGCATGTTGTTTTGAATGAAAGGGCTGGCCAGAGCTGCAGGCAGGCAGAGCCACTTGGGGCAGCTGCTCCAACTCTGGCAGCCATTGGAGCTGAGCACAGGCCTCCTGCCAGAGACAAAAGAGGATAGCAGGGCCCACCCATCCTGTGCACTCTGCCCAGCACCCACTGGTGGGGACCCTGAGCTCTGAGTGGTGCTGCGCGGTATGTGCAGAGGCGCAGCAGGAAGTTGGTCCCACATGGTGTTTGTGCCACAGGCGACAGTGGTGGCTGCTGTGGGAGAGGCTGAGTGTGCACACAAAGGCGGCAGGGACGCCAGGGGCTGCTACCTGCTGCTGTGACAATGGCAGCAATGAGAACAAGTGCACACTGTTTCTCTGTGGCTGCAGGAGGGCCCCAGTGCACGTGCGTGGAGGTGGCGGGGATGCCAGGGACCTCTGCTGAGACAACAGCAGCAGTGGGAGGCGGAAGCAATGGCGGCAGCTGCTGGGCTCCTGGGTCTTGCTGGGGCAGCTCCTCCTGTCTGCTGATCTGTCACCTCTGTGTCAGCCTCTGCCTCTCCCTCAAAAGCACACTGCGAAAGCACCTGCTGCAAGGCCAGAGGCGAGTATGCCCCGCCTGAGCAGGCCAGTGGCGTCAGCAGGAGGTGTGCCGAGCGCAGGCCACAGGCGGCGGTGGGGACAGCATCAGCAACTCTGGGTCCCATCTCGTTGGTGTCCACCTCCTCCCCTCTTGCAGGAGCTCACCCACCATGGCAGCAGGGGCTGAGCACGGCTGTGGTGGCAGTGTGAGTGGGGAGTGAGGTGCGCAGCACTGGTGGCAGCGCTACCTGGTGGCACCCCGTCTGTTCCGGAGTCAGAAACCACCTCCTGCCAAGCTGCGCTGAGCCTGCCCGGCCATGATAGGCCACTCAGTGCTACAACCTGGTTCCTCATTTTGAGGGAAGCTGCAAATCCTGAGAGGAGGGGGATGTGGAGCAAAAAGATAAGCAGAGTCAGAAGCCATTGCTTACTATGTTGCTGCATTTTAAATCCATTAAGCAAATATTAATACATGGTCCCTTCATTTGGGGTCCCTTTGTGGTTGCCAATTGAAAGTGGAGGCCTTCACTCAAAATTTTATTAATTATTTTAAGATTAATATTTTCAAGGGTTCTTGCCATATATTTAGATACAAATTCTAAATATTGGCTGCTTATAAATAGACAACATGGTAAGTTTTTAGGATTTATTCAGTGAGAGAAATACACATGAACATGAAGGCTTTATTTAGGGGAGAAAGAACTCTAGAAACATAAGGTGGGTCCATACCAGGCAGAAAGCAGGCTGGGAGCCATGTGGAGCAAGTGTGCAGTTAGGTTCAGCCACAGGTAGCTTAGCTTGGGCAGGAAAGCAGAGAGCAGGCGCCAGAGACTGCATGCCTGGAGGCATGGAACAACAAAGGCAGGGCCCACCATGCTCCAGGCCTTTTATTCACTTCCAAAGGTTACATAGTCTGGCAGGTGGGCATACAGGTGAGGTCAGGGAGGGGCAGGGTGAAGACAAGTTCTCCAGCTCACAAATCTAATCAGTTTAATCCTATTTGCCTGCCTATATCAGGGCAGAGGGAGGAGGTTGTAGTTCAAATGCTAGAGGTCCTCACCAAGAGTAATTAGGGTTTCTTGAGTAGATATGCAATGCCTTCTGATGTGAAATGTAAAGCTAGACTAACTCTTGTCAGTTAAGGGTACAGTACTCCACAATACTGCTCTAACTTTGATACCAGCTGCAAGCTGGAAGTTTCCAGAGCCACCCTCATTTGTCCTTCTTTGATTTACTTTTTCTTTCCCCATTTGAAAGGCAGAGGAATAGAAGGAGGGAGAGGAAGGGGAAGGAGAGGAGATAGTGAGGGAGAGAAATCTTCCATCTGCTTGTTCACTTTCCAAATAGCCACAATAGCCAGGTCTGGGCCAGGCTTGCAGCCAGGAGCCAGGAACTCTGTTTCACCTCTCTCACATGTATGAAGGGGCCCAAATACTTGGCTAATCCTCCACTGCTTTTCCAGGTGCATTAGCAGGAAGCTGGACTGGAAGTAGGGCAGCAGGTACTGGAACTGGCCCTCTGATATAGGATGCCAGCATCCCAAGCAGTGGCTTAACCCACTGTACTACAGTGCTGTCCCGTCACCCTCACTTCTGAACAGCTGGCTACAAATTGTGGGTTCCTACTAACCCATGAGGTTTGAGAGTTTTCCACAATGACTCACAACTCTCAAAAGTGTTATACTCAAAATTACAGGTTTACAACAAACAGGATACAAGTCAGAAGCAGCCAAAAGAAGAGACAGGTAGACTGAGATCAGAGGTGGTGCAGATGTGAATCTTCTTGGGTCTGCTTCCTTTGGATTCAGGGCATATTCTCTTGCTGGCACATGGATGTGAACACTGTAATGATGCACAGAGTAATGCTAGCTAGAGAAGCTCACTTCTGCTTCTAGAGTTGTCAGAGTCTTTATTGAAGTTTCATTGTGTTGGCATCATTGACTAAATAATTGGCCATGAAATTGATACCATTCTAAAGCTGTTGGAGATCAGGCTGCCTTCATGTGCATGTGGCTCCAGACCTTAACCCTCCAGTCGTTTGCTTGGTCTTTCTGACACAGCATGCTCCCACCTTGAGTCATCTCATTACCATAAACTATCCAGGAGCTCTTCACTTTGTTAGCATATCTGCCGTGGTCCACTTAGTCCACCAGAAATAACAGACATTTTTGTTACTCGGGAAATTTCGAGGATTTAGATAACTCTCTCTAAAACTTGGGACAAATGCCCTTAGCACACTTACTGACATTTGAATTTTTTTAAAATTTTTTATTTAGTAAATATAAATTTTCAAAGTACAGTTAACGGATTACAATGGCTTCCCCCTCCCATAATTTCCCTCCCACTCACACCCCTCCCATCTCTCGCTCCCTCTCCCATTCCATTCACATCAAGATTCATTTTCAATTATCTTTATATACAGAAGATCGATTTAGTATATATTAAGATTTCATCAGTTTGCACCCACACAGAAACACAAAGTATAAAATACTGTTTCAGTACTAGTTATAGCATTACTTCACATTGGACAACACACTAAGGACAGATCCCACATGAGAAGTAGGTACACAGTGACTCCTGTTGTTGACTTAACAATTTGACACTCTTATTTATGGCATCAGTAATCTCCCTAGGCTCTAGTCATGAGTTGCCAAGGCTATGGAAGCCTTTTGAGTTCGCCAACTTCGATTTTATTCCTACAGGGTCATAGTCAAAGTGGAAGTTCTCTCCTCCCTTCAGAGAAAGGTACTTCCTTCTTTGATGGCCCCATTCTTTCCACTGGGATCTCACTCACAGAGATCTTCCATTTAGGTCTTCCTTTTTTTTTTTCCAGGGTTTCTTGGCTTTCCATGCCTAAAATACTCTCATGGGCTCTTCAGCCAGATCCGAATGCCTTAAGGGCTAATTTTTGCCAGTTATGATTGTTGGGGAGTCCACGGATCTCTTCATCTCGTTATTTGGAAGTAGAACTCTTTGCTTTCTGTTGATTAATATGTTCTTGACATGTCCCTCCACCCCGTCCCTTCCTTTTTAACTTGCCTCTATCATATTTGACATGAGCTTCTCATGGGCAGTATTTTTTATTCCACTCTGTCATTCTCCTTTATATTTAGATCATGTATACTTAATGTAATTATTGATATGTTAGGGTTTAAATCTGTTATTCTAAATTTATTTTTTTCTTTTATTCTTTTTTTTCTTTCTCCCTCCTTCCTCTGGGTTACTTGACCACTTTTAATATTTCATTTAGATTATCTAGAGTGTTTTCAAGTATGTCCTACTGTATGGCATTTTTAGTGGTGACCTTATGTTTCATAGTAGTGTCCTCTCATGCACAGGGGATACATTCCAAGACCCTCAGTGGGTTCCTGAAACTACAGGCGGTACCAGGTCCTATCTGTTTTATCCTGTATGACCTGCAGCATCGTCACGTAGTGCCAGAGTTTGTATGCCCTGCTGCCTCCTTTGCATGACTACTCTTGCACTTGGGGCCATTAGAAGTAAAGCAAGGGTTAGATGAACACAGGTACTGTAAACCCATAGCCACTGATCTGAAGACAGAGCCAGCTACTAGGTGAGGAGCAGCAGATGACATGTTCAGTGCAGCCATGCTGAATAAGGAGATGACTCCTGTCTGTGGCAGGATAGCATGGGACATTGCAAGCTATCATCACTACTCAGAACAGAACATGATTTAAATTGTAGAAATTGTTGATTTCTGGAATTTTGGGACTCCAGGTGACTGAAACCATGGAAAGTAAAAACTGGGTGAGGAGAGTACTGAATGTATGTAATTTGTCAGTTTACTGATACTGTTGTTTTCCAAGTTTGATGTGTAGAAACCTTCCCTCCCTTCGTGTCCTTCTTCCCCGCTCACTGAGAATATAATTGTCTAAGTGGTTTTATACATTTAGAACCACATCACGGCCGGCGCCGCGGCTCACTAGGCTAATCCTCCGCCTTGCGGCGCCGGCACACCAGGTTCTAGTCCCAGTCAGGGCGCCGGATTCTGTCCCGGTTGCCCCTCTTCCAGGCCAGCTCTCTGCTGTGGCCCGGGAAGGCAGTGGAGGATGACCCAAGTGCTTGGGCCCTGTAGTCCATGGGAGACCAGGAGAAGCACCTGGCTCCTGCCATCAGATCAGCGTGGTGCGGCAGCCGCAGCGCGCTAGCTGCGGCGGCCATTGGAGGGTGAACCAACGGCAAAAGGAAGACCTTTCTCTCTGTCTCTCTCTCTCACTGTCCACTCTGCCTGTCAAAATAAATAAATAAATAAATAAATAAAAATAAAAATAAAAAAAAACACATCACACACCAGCATAATTATTGCTTTATCTGAAAAACAACAGTTAGAGAAAAAAATCAAGAGATGAGAGGAATACTGTTGTATTTGCCCATATTTTTTGCTTACATTTTTTCTTTCTGATGTTCCATGAATTCTTCTTGCTTTTATTTGCTTTCTGCTTAAGAAACTTGATTTAGCCATTCTATTAACATGTGCCTGTTGGAGGAAATTTTCATTTTCCCCCCAACCTGAGGATGTCGGGATATCCCTTTCCTTCCTCATGTGTTTTTGCTGAATATAGGATTCTTGGTTGAGGGTCCTTTTCTTTGTCAGCACTTTATAAATACTGTGCTACTCCCTTTCGGCCTCTGTGGTTTGTGATGAGAAATCTTCTGTCATTCGAAATAGTCATTCCCCTAAGGTTAGGTTTTGTTTTTCTCTGACTTCTTTGAAGACTTTTTTTCTTTGTCTTTCATTTTCAGAAGTTTAATTATGATGTCTTGGTGTGGATTTCTTAGTGTTTATCCTACTTGGGATTTTACTCAGCATTTTAAATCTGAAGGTTTATGCCTCTTACCAGTTTGAGTTTTTGGCCATTGTTTCTTTGAATATTTTTCAGCCCCACCCACTTTGTCCTTTCCAAGAACAGAGGTGTCAGATCTTTTGTCCCAACTGGTCCTTGAGGCTCTCCTCAATTTTTTTCTGCCATCTTTTTCTTCTGTGTTCTAACAGTGATTTCTGTCTCTAACTTCTAGTTTGCTGGTACTTTCCTCTTTCTTCCACTCTGCAGCTGAAATCTGTTCACTGTGCCTTTTATTTTGGTTGTATATTTTAGTTCTAAAGTTGGTTCTTTTTATCTTCTGTTTCTTTTCTGAGATTTTCTATTTGCTGAGCCTTTCTCTTTTTTAGCCATTGAGAGCGTGTTTGTACTTGCTCACGAAGCATTTTTATCATGGCTGCTTTATAAAACTTTTGTTTGATTTTCCTAACGTTTCTATCTAGCTCACTATTAGCATCTTTTAAATGTTTTTTTCCCCTCATTCAGTTGAGGTACTTATGGTTCTTATATATAACTGGTGATTTTTTTAATTGAAACTTAGACATGCTCATATTTAAGACCTTGTATCTGTTTTTTGTTGTTATTGTTTGTTTGGAGTGTGTGTCTGTGTCTGTGTGAGAGAGACAGAGAGAGGGAGACTGCTCTGGCAGGTTACGTGAGGGGTGCCACATTATTTCTGCTAGCTGGAAGTACAAATCTATTACCCTGTTCTGCCTCCATTGGCACCCCAGGTCAGGGGCTCCTTGTTACTGCTGGAGGCAGTGAGAAGTCTGAGCCCAAGGGGTCTGCACTGATACCACAGTGGGATGACCTCATTCCTGCTAGTCCCTGGCTTTCCTTGGTTCCTGACCTGACAACCCTGTAGCCAGAGGGGCCTGTAGTTACTGCCAGGTGGGGGGAGGTCCAGGTCTCCCAGGTGGTCTCCACTGGCACCATGGGGGCAGAGAAGAAAGGCTCAGCTCCCTGCTAGGCCTTTTCTGACACAGCCACGGCTATATCACGGAAACTGGGGAGCTTGTTACAGCTATAATTAGGAGGGGGGAGTCCTCACTCTATTTTGCTGCCATGGATAAGAGTTTTCTGTTTGTCTATAAATTTTCTGTCTTGCTCGGTTGCTCCTTTCCTGTTCTTAAGAATATGTATTTGTTATTTTCACAAGGTAATTTTAAAAATTGGTAATACTTAATATTTAACTAACCAGCTGTATAGCCAGATGCCTGGTAGTGATCTCAACACCTGCCACTTTCTGGCTGTGACTTTGAGCAAGCCCTGTAACCACTTTGTGTATCAGAGCCTGCAGAGGTGAAGTGGAGACAGTCATGGTCCCTACCATCATAGCCAACATAGGCAAAGCATTCGAAGCAAGCTAGAGATCTCATGAGGACTGAGTCCGCTACAGTTGTCCTTGCTATCCCTGCTTTGTGAGTTGTTTGAGGGTATGGACTACGAGGAGATACTTGGGATCCTGGGAAGTAAATACGGTGGTGCTGTGTCTGTGCTCTGGGGTGCTCTCTTGTCTGTTTCAGTGTGCATTTCTTCCTGCTGAGGGAGCAGGTGCTGGGTCACATGGTACTCAGGGCATCCATTTCAGTCTTAGGGAAGTAGTCACTAATGGAGTTTTTCCATGAAGAAAGATAACCAGAGAGCAGTCTTTATTTTTCAAGCCACAGTGTTAGCCCATTTACATCAACTAATAATGGATAGTGCCCCAAGCTAGTAAGCTGCTCTCAAACTTCATTTTCACCACAGCAGCTTTGTCTTACTCGGTGGCAATACTCATAGTTCTGTTCTGCCTTTACCGAGAAATGTTGAACCTTGGAAACATTTCTCCCAAGTAAGCCAACTAAGTGAAACCTTTATTGTTAAAATAAATGGTGTGTGCGCTTCTTGGGAATGCCTGAACTTCCCAATTACCCACCTACTCTATTATTAGTCTGAGTCACGTACGAGGTTTTCTGCTCTTGTACATTCTAATCATTTCATACAGTTTTTCCTCATTTTTGACTTGTAATTATGTCTTCTATTCGAAAATTGCTCCTACCCATAGAACTATGCTTCATACGACCTAAGTGTTTTGCAGGGTTGGGGAGAGGGGTTGTTGATCCCTTTTCATTTCTGATATAAACTTTAGATTGTCTCTCCAGAAAGTTACGCATCACTGTGTGTAGCCAAAAGGTACAGTTTATTACTCTCCTAACACCCACTCACAGATTCTTTAGGGGCCCTTGGATCCCTATTAAAAACCCTGTGCCAGAGCTTTCTTTTATTCATCACTCATTTTGGACTCCAGAATTTTCTTATTAAAGAAAATTTCTAATAAAAATTAATGTAAGGTAAAAAGAAAAAGGAATTGTGAATTTAGTCACCAGTCCACGTTCCTAGCCTTCGTCATCATATACTTTTCACTTTCCTCTTTTAAAGAAAAGCTAACATTTCAGCCTGGGATTTGAAAATTGTCACTAAAACCTCTAGCTAATGTATATGTGTGTTCACCTTCCCTTTCCTGCCCCTACTGTCTCTGTGAGGTGTGCGGGGCTCTGTGTCACCACCTCCAGTCAGGCTTGTGTCCTGGAGTTGCACCTTTTGTGGGTCTTTCTCATAGAACTGCTCACCAAAAGCCTGAACTCTCTTGTTGAAAACTTCTTTCTCAGTAATTTTATTCATAAGTAGTCACCAAATTAACAATGCCTCACCTACATCATTATGTTAAATGTAAGGAGTAAAAAGGAGTAATAAAATCCCCAAATTAACAAAATCAGTGCTTTCCTATAACTCCGACAGCAAGAACAAGGTTAATTTTCACTATTGATGTCAGTGAAGCTCTTTGAGCATGCTTTCTTCATTTGTTCAATAATGACTCTCTAATTTTCTTTTTCTTTTTGATTTTACCTTTCAAGGTGACTCTGGAGTTCGCCTTAAAAAACAAAACTGCTGAGCCGGCGCTGTGGCTCAATAGGCTAATCCTCCACCTTGCGGCGCCGGCACACCGGGTTCTAGTCCCGGTTGGGGCGCCGGATTCTGTCCTGGTTGCCCCTCTTCCAGGCCAGCTCTCTGCTATGGCCAGGGAGTGCAGTGGAGGATGGCCCAGGTGCTTGGGCCCTGCACCCCATGGGAGACCAGGAAAAGCACCTGGCTCCTGGCTCCTGCCAGGATCAGCGCGGTGCGCCGGCTGCAGCGGCGGCCATTGGAGGGTGAACCAGCGGCAAAGGAAGACCTTTCTCTCTGTCTCTCTCTCTCACTGTCCACTCTGCCTGTCAAAAAAAAAAAAAAAAAAAAAAACTGCTGACAAATGATTTATGTTTAATTTTTGTCACTGTTTTGCTCTTACTCAACATGTTTCTTTTTTTTAATTTTTCACAAGACTTTCCTTCAAGTTTGGCAGTGTTGATTTTTTGACTGTGGTCTACATTTGGCTTGAAAATTAGGCAGCACCAAGGATGTTTTCAGTGAGTTTTGTGGAAAAGAAGCGGTTGGTCCTACACAAATCCTGACTCTTCCTTGGGCTCTCAACAGCAGGCAGCAGAAGGGGTGGGTTCTGTAGCTCACATCAGCCTGGTGGCTAAAAATGCTGCTAAGGACGGACCCTGCCTGTTCCTGGCCTCCACAGGCACCGCTGTGATGGTGCAGTGCACTCCTCTTTGCGTCATGTGTACCTGCTACTAATACATGACCTCAGGCTTCTCTGGGAAGGAGCAGGGTCACAGGTGTGAGGCTACCAGGTTCTGCTGTACTCTCAGGTGGACAAACGTTGAGCAGCTGGGCCCATCTACTAGGGGAGAGTTCCAGAAATCACTGGCCTAACCGTGATTTCCTGTCCTTGGTGGTTTTTTTTTGTTTTTACTTTAAAAGTGCACTAATGATAGATTCATGAGAAGTTGCAAAAATGATACAGAGAGCTTCCCTGTACCTAGAACTCAGCTTCTCCTACCTAAAGTTTATTACATTATCAAAACCATATAATTAATTAGACTACAGACTGTACCTGGATTCTACCGATTTTCATATAAATAGTTTTTTAAAAGAAACTTTCTATTATTGTTCATACTTTTTTTTGCATTTCCTATTTTAAACTGTCTATTTCAAGTTTTTAACAATTTTTAATTATAATTTTTTGTTGTAAAACATCCACTGTGGCAGAAGGGGACCTTAGTATTACCAGGTATTGAAGTATTTTTGAATAAATTCAGAGTCCAACATTGTAGCAAAAATTCAGGCTGATTTATGGTGACATAAAGAAGTTTTTTCAAAATTTTGATGTAAAAACTGACAAATTCACTCTAGGAAGAAATAGCAATTTGGACCAATGTGGTAGCATCATCTCTCTTTCTGTATTGGCTTGCCCTACTGTTCCGATACTTCCAACACCACTTGCATAACATATATTTATTATTTATTTACATAAACATTTATGTTCTGCCACCCTTATGAAAGATATCATGACATGAGTGAACATTAAAAGGCAAAGTGCTCCTGAATTTGCTTATCTATTCATGATTGGACCTTTTTAAGGGAATCTCCAATCAGGACTTCTTATACGGTTCTTCAGCGAACACTGGAGGTCTTTGAAGATATTCCTGGAAGCTTTGTATGCCAGATGGGTCACAAACTCATTTGAGAGAAGCACAGATCTATTGAGCGAAAATACGTCGCAAGAGTCCAGTAGCCTGGCATTTCCTGTTTGGTGAGATGTGTTAGACTGTGGCAACTTTAGATGTTTAAAATGCTCATATATTTTAGTGAAGGCCATCACTGGAACATCTAGGGACAGCCATGACAACATGCGTCAACCATGGAGCCAGTTTGCCCCAGGCACATTTGGAGCTGGCTGGATGGACACCCATTCTTTCAAGAGGCTGCTTCATGTGATGGTTAGGTATCTTGGCTCCAGAGACAGACTGCCAGTGGTTCAGTTCTAGTGTTGCAACTTATTTCTTACCCTCTGCAGGCTTCAGTAATGCCCATTTGATATGGTTATTGTGGGAATTATGTAAGATAATGAAGTAGAATGCTAGAACAATGTCCGTGCTTTAGCTACAATGTAGCTGTGTATGGTGGTTACAAACCTACAGTTCCCAGGTGGAAACAGCAAAGGCAAAATCCAGGACAAAAGATAAGTGATGGGAGAAGGAGTTCAGGACCTTTTCAGATAAAAGGTGAATACAAATGGATGTAACCAGCGGAGTGAAGAGAATACAGTGCTTGAAATCCATGAGCAAAGAAACTGATCAAAGATGACACAGACCCTGGTTGGTTACGTGAGAAAAAGCTTATCCTGAGCAGTTATCAGTGACCCTGTAAAGTGGCAATGATTGTTTGGAATAACTGAAATCTGTTTTGGCAGAAGTGTGGGAAAGCAGGTTTAGTCACTTGCTACTAATAGAAATATAAATTGATGCAGTTTTTTGGGGAGACCTAATTGGCTTAAATAAGTTAAAAGTTCTTAGCTATGCATACCCTTAATTACTCTGATGTTACTTATATGTATTTAGACTATTAAAAAGCAACTTAAATTTCCAACAGGAAGACCCTAAATAAGTTCTGTCCAATTTCTATACTGTTATTGATATTCAAATTGAAAATCCTTAAATAGTTGACTGGATGTATCACCATGTTAGTGCAATAGTGTTTTTGTACTATTTCCATGACTGTTCTATTAGTTGAGTTCTGGAGAAAGAATCTTCTTTATTTGTAGGGAAAAAAAAGGATTTTTTTTGACCAGGCTTTACTGTAAAGTAGGGGAGCCTGAACTCTGTATGAGTTCTTACCCAGTGATGTAATGCCTCTCCTGAGTGTTGAGAGAGCGTTTTTGTTGCTTCATAATATTGCTGTTGGCAAGCCCATTGCTGCTGTATAATAACAGTAGTGAAGTAATGCTGTTAAGTTTCTTGATTTCTTAAATTAAATATAGAATTTAGAATTACATTTAAGTTATTCTTTAAGTAAAAATTATATGACATTTTATGTACCTAGTGAAAGAAATTAGTAATAATGACATTCCACTTACATGGGCAGATTTTTTACAGTTTTGAGGTATAATTGAAGTACATAAAACATACAATTTGATCAGTTTTGACATGCTTTTATGCCAGCGAAATACACATTTCCATCTTCCTAAAACTTTCCTTGTGTCCTTTTGCAGTCTGTCACTTCCACTAGCCCCATGCCCAGGCAGTTGCTGACCTCCTCTTTGTCTGTTAATAAGTGGCCATTAGTTTTCAGTAATGACATCTAATACCAAAATATGTAATGAGGCACTTTTGTGTTCCTGTGGGTGTGTGACATTAGTACAGTGTTTTTTTGGAGAGTAACTTGTTAATATAAAAACCTAATATGCTTATTGTTTAAATTAAGAATTCTGTTTAAGAAATAAATTTTCATGTGATCAACAATTTAATTATAAGAATGTTTATCACTGTGTTTATACTTGGGAAAAATTGAAATTAGATGTCCATCAACACAGAATTGTGGGCCGGCGCCATGGTGCAGCAGGTTAAGCCTACACCTGCCACGCCAGCATCCCATGTGGGCGCCAATTCTAGTCCTGGCTGCTCCTCTTCCAATCCAGCACTCTGCTGTGGCCTGGGAAAGCAGTGGAACATGGTCCAAGTGCCTGGGCCCCCTGCACCCATGTGGGAGACTGGGAAGAAGCTCCTGGCTCCTAGCTTTGGATCAGCGTAGCTCCTGCCATTGCGGCCACTTGGGGAGTGAACCAGTGGAAGGAAGACCTTTCTCTCTGTCTCTTCCTCTTACTGTCTGTAACTGTACCTCTCAAATAAATAAATAAATCTTTAAAAAAAAAAAACCACAGAATTGTTTCAAGAAATAGGTCCTATAATGAAATACTACGCCTTTTAAAATACTGGTAGAAGTATATTGTTTTGTAAACAGTATGATCATTGATACTCCTGTGTTTAACTAGTTTTTTCAGGTTAACAAGTAGAAAGTGAATAGAATAAAAAGAGCTAAAAAGCATCTTTAAAGCAAAATGTTAAAAGTAGTTCTTTCTGTCTCATGAGGTTTATCTTGTGTATTTTTCAGTGCTTATATTTCCCTTCAAAAATGTATTGAAATTTTTTCCTGATTATAAAAGACCAATACTTGCTAATATAGAGAATTTGAAAACCTATGCAAATCCATAAAGAAAATCAATAAAAGAAATTGATGTATTATTTTAAGCTATTTTAAAACGCACACACAAAACTCTTACATGTTTTAATGCCATCAGAATAAAGTTCCCTGGAACTTGGTCCCTTCCTTTCTACCTTCTGCAGTTGCCCGACTCCCTCGTCATGCTCTAGCGGTAGCAAAGCTTAACTAAGAATGGTGTGGAATTGTGTGTGTGTGTATGAGGGGTGTGCACACATCCATGCATGTGCATTTAAGCACGTCTGTACTAGCGTGATAGAAGTAAAAGTGTGTTGGGATCGAATAACCTGGAATGTTGGGAGAAGTGTGAATGCATCTGTGTGACTGGAGCAGGGAGTCTGTCAATGACAATTTAATAGATGAGGTTAGAGAGAGAAGTAGGAGGCAGAATTCTAAGGGCTTCCTGTGTCATTCTGAGAAGTTTCTATTCTACAGTGTAAGTGATGGGGAACCAAAAACTTTTTAAGTGAGAGAATGTTCTAATAAGAATCCCTGCACCCTCCTTCCCCTTACGATTATACCAATTCAACAGTAATTCATGGGCATGTTCAGTTTATGAGAAATCCAAAACCTAGGTAAAAGGCTCCTGCATCCCCCTGTTAAGCTTAAAACCAGCCACACTGAAACTCGTAGGGAAATTTGAGGTATCCTTTTGCTTTAATCCCTATCCCAGGCACAGTGATACACAATTAGGACAAATTCCCCCAGTTCTCACCTTCTCCCTGAGAAAGGGAAGTGGTATACCAACAGTCCAGAACCCCAGCTTTTCTAGGGGCTACTCAGAAGACCAGCTTCTGGTTGGCCTGCCTCAAGAATGCTAATGGGAGGTGGCATACTTCAGCCCACCTGGGACCAATGGAAACAGAGAAGACTAGTGGTCTCCATAGCCACTGCCCCCAGCCCAGCACAGAGCTAACAGTTGAAAAATGCCACCTCTCTATTTCTTTCTTGGGAAGCAAAAAGTGCACTGTGCGCCCAACAACCCAATTTATTTGGAAGTTTCCTGAAGACGTGGCTTCTGTCTTGCTCAGGATGCTGATGGTGCAGGCATACTCTAGATGCCTGGGGCTGCCAAGAACAAAAGTAGGTTAGACTAGCAGACATTTGCGAGGCCCACAGAGTCTCTAGCTAGGACGGTAGCTGAGAGTATTCTTCTGCAAGAGACCCGTCCATGAGGAGTAGGACAGGTGGCTGTTTTGTCTAATGTGCAGTCACATTAGAATCACATTAGGGCCGGCGCCGCAGCTCAATAGGCTAATCCTCCACCTAGCGGCGCCGGCACACCGGGTTCTAGTCCCAGTCGAGGTGCTGGATTCTGTCCTGGTTACTCCTCTTCCAGGCCAGCTCTCTACTGTGGCCTGGGAAGTCAGTGGAGGATGGCCCAAGTGCTTGGGCCCTACACCCCATGGGAGACCAGGAGAAGCACCTGGCTCCTGCCTTCGGATCAGCGCGGTGCCGCAGTGCACTGGCCGCGGCGGCCATTGGAGGGTGAACCAACGGCAAAAAGGAAGACCTTTCTCTCTGTTTCTCTCACTATCCACTCTGCCTGTCCAAAAAAAAAAGAATCACATTAGACAGCACAGAGAATCAAGGAATATGAAACAAATAAACAGGGAAATATTTTACAAACAAAGAAATAAGAGAAATTTTCAGAAATTGACTCTAAT
Organism: Oryctolagus cuniculus; assembly: GCF_964237555.1. Lineage (NCBI taxonomy): Eukaryota > Metazoa > Chordata > Mammalia > Lagomorpha > Leporidae > Oryctolagus > Oryctolagus cuniculus. Next base: position 99,132,578 of record NC_091437.1, on the reverse strand, counting down.
GAAGTGGAGACATACGATTTGCCTAACAGAGAAATAAAAATAATCCTCATAAAGATGTTCACTGAGGTCAGGTGAACAATGCATGAACAAAGTGAGGATTCCAACAAAGCGAGAAAATGTTAAAAAGTAGAAATCATGGAGCTGAAGAATGTAATAGCTGAGATGCAGAATTCACCAGAAGAGTTCAATAAATCAAGCAGAAGAAAGGATCAACAAACCCTAATTGGAAATTATGCAGAGAATGGGCTAGCCCAGTATTTCACAGTGCTAACAGTTTTTAAGGTTATGTAAAAAAGCTTGGTTATATAATAAACTTGGGAAACTCTTAGTTAAGTCAAGTTGAATAGATTTCTGTTATTCTGGGTTTCTCAGATTGTTTACTATGCTAATATGCATGTTTCATTCCCAGAAAGAGATGTGTGTGATACAATTTGTATTATTTTCCAGATATATTTGTCATGGAATATTATAGAGCAGGTTTTGGGCAGTGGACCCTGGGGAGAGTAGCAGCCATAAAACCTTTAGCAGTTGTTACAGTTTGCTTAGGTGAGAAATGTTGAAAGCTTGAATCAGAAGGTTAATGACATGAGAGGGAGGGGCAAGAGCAAACGAATTGAGTTCTGTCCCTGAGCACTGTGTGCAGGCAGTGATATGAACAATTTTAAAAGGTACACATGATTTCACTCCCCACCGAAATGCCTGCAGTGGCCTCCAGCTAGGGTAGAAACAAGAGGCTGGTAACTCGCTGCAAGCATCTTATGTTTGTGGCTGGGACTCAGTCACCTGAACCGTCACTGCTGCCTCCTAGAGTTTGAGCAGAGGCAGGTACCAAACCCAGGCATCAGACAGGGAATGTGGGTGACTTTTACCAGGCCTCTTAACTGTCAGGCCAAATGCCCACCCCCAGAAATATGTAATTTGAGTTACTAAAAACAGGCAGTTTGAAATATGGTTTAAAACTTCTCTGAGACAAATGTTTGTCAAAGGAAAGTGCTTCTCTCATAGGTTTCAAACCCTACCAACTGATGACACAGCCCCAGGCTTACTGCTGTTACTTTCAGACCATAGCCATGGCCTTGCTTAAACTAACTCATTCAAAGATGAAGTGGCAAATTATAGGATTGTTTGAATAGGCACAGTAACGAGTTGGCTGTGGGTGATTCAGAGGTGGTTGCCAGAAGTCTAGGCTGGACAGCGGGCAGAGAGATGGTGGTGGTATTAGTAAACTAAACAAGATAGAGACAGCATTAATTTTGGGAAGAGGATGCCTCATTACTTTCTGACACCTTTGTGACTTAGGGTTTTCTGTGGGGTGTTCTTGTGCAGAAGAGAGGACCCAGGAGGCCACTGAATATTTAGGTTTGTGTCTCCCAAGGAGTTTGGACTGACCCAGCTTTCATTTTGCCTTCTGTGCCCCAGTTGGCCGCTTTCCTGGAGTTTCATATGCCTTGTATGAGATATAAAATATGAAACTATGGGGAAGACACCTCACATTTCCAGGTTTTGTCCCCACTTTCCACGAATCAGTTTCCCTTGCCCTTCCTTAGTCTCCCTACCAAACTCAAGTTCCAGTGAAACTACTTCCATGGGGTTTTAAACATCTCGTTTTAGGAATATCGGAGCATAGGTCCTTTGCCTCTTAAGTGAAGCTGCAGTTGCCTCTGCAGTTCGGAGGAAGATGCTTGATTGGCAGTGCTCTCGCTTCTTTGTTACTATGCCGAGTGAAGCCATTGGGGTAATAATGCTGTAGCATGTCTCTATTTTCATTATTTTAAGTGTAATAACAATGTTACTTCATTTTATTTATAGCTCCAAAAGGAATTCTTCATTTGTCTCCTGATGTTTATCAAGAGATGGAAGCCAGCCGCCACAAAGTAATCTCTGGCACCACTCTAGGCTATTTGTCACCCAAAGATATGAACCAGCCTTCCAGCTCTTTCTTCAGTATATCTCCCACATCGAATAGCTCAGCTACAATTGCCAGGGAGCTCCTCATGAATGGAACATCTCCTACAGCTGAAGCCATAGGTTTAAAAGGAAGTTCTCCTACTCCCCCTTGTTCTCCAGTACAACCTTCAAAACAACTGGAATATTTAGCAAGGATTCAAGGCTTTCAGGTATGAATCAAAAACCAACCAACCAACCAATTCATTAGCACCAAATCCTTCATCTCTGCCCATCAGACGGCTCCTTGTTGCCTGCCTGTGTGGCCTGTGTGGCCTGTGTGCCACTGACATAGTAAATAATCTAGGAACACAAGGTCAGAATAAAAGAATCACGTGCACACGCCTCCCTCTCTCTCATCTTCAGTCTCTCCGCAGCTCTGTTGCTGCCTGACTCCTCCATTTCCTCATTCCCCCCACCTCCTTTATTTCCTTTAAGCATTTTTCACACTCTGTTCAGTCTTCCAGTTGATCCTAATTGGGTGCATTGCTCTCCTCACACTGTCTTCCACAAAACAAAAATTCTGTCTTCAGACATTTGGTTGATAATACTTCACACTCAGTTCCTTTCTCTTTTTACATGAAGATTTTTTTCTAAGGATGATTTTTACTTTCATAGCAATTTTGAATTTGTCATTCTTTTGTTAGTTATGATTCAGGTACACCATTAAGGTACACATCCTAGAAGCTTAGGAGTTCATTAAACTTGATATGTGACTGATAAGGAAATGCTTTCTAGTTGTTTAAGGCATAATAATGTGTATTTGTTTTACTGGGTCATGTTCTGAACTGTCTAGGTAGAGTAGCACCTGCCTCAGATGGTATCTGAAATTCTGTTTCACTTGGTAGTCTACAACTAGCTTATAGTTTAACTTAATTTGTGTATGTGAATTTGGGGATGGAAACCTTGCTCCCCCCTATTTATTCGTTGTTTCTTTTTGGAAAAAAAAATCACAAAAAACCAACACTCCTTTATGGAGCAATGAAAAGAATTGTTAACCCCAGGGAGAGGAAGTACATATGTCCTGGTTTCTTAGTTGCCTTGAAGATTATGTACTGAACTGTAACTGCTACCCTGACTGGATGAACTGCAGCTTGCTTGTGTGTTAGAAAGAGTATGTTGCCTCCTCAGATTTCACTGTTTTCACCACCCTTTCCATCTTAGTCTTATTCCTTAAGACCAAAAACTGTAATTTCCTTTAGAAATGCTTAGAAGATCTGTATTGTGTAGAGTGATCATGTATTTATAAAAAAAATTTACAAGTTTAGATTATAAAATAAGAAAGAAGATCACATGTTCTTTGGAGGTGTTTTGCATGTTTGGTTTCTTTTTCTCCCCTTCACAGAGCTCTTCTGATTCTTTCAAATCTATTGCCAGATAGTTGTTAGTGTTTTTAATTGGACTAATAATATGAAATTAAAGAAGCTGTTACCAGTTATTGGCTGTGTCACCTGAAATTTTAAATGCGTAATTTCAAGTTAACAATTTTAGAGTTTGTTTTGATTGTTTACCTTAAGAATCACAATAAATCACTGTTAAAAAAGAAAGGACTTTGATTCATATGAAGTGGGAACAGCTAAGTCATATTTAGCTTTGTCTATAATCTACATAGGCTGAATTAGCAATAAACTCTGGTGAAAATAAATTCGCTGCTTACTTTCAAATCTAGTCATTTAGAACTCTCTGAGAGTAACGCTGCATTTTTGTAGAAACAAAGCACATATTGTACTGTAGCTCTGACTTGATTTTTGCTTGGAGATGTTATTATTGTAGACACAATCTTGCTGCCAGAACACTTTCTATAGCTTTTTAAATTTGTTTTTATTTGTTATAGGCAATGGCAGTTATAATTTCCACATATCTTCACTTTAGCCAAAATACAGAGTTTGCTTCCCTCAGTAGAGGGCTGACTGCTTAGGCCTTTTAAAAAGCTTATGCTGAGATAATATACACTTATTTTTGGGCACGCTATGCATTTCCAGAGCTGTATACTGTGATTTTTACAGACTGATGAATATAAACAGATGGTTTAAAGACATTCCTGTGCTTCTTTGGCTGAATGGCCTGGTATTGATGTGAAATTCTGTATCGCTGATGAGTTGCAACCTGCAGCTGAGCAGTGAGCCACATCTCTGTGGGAAGTGGCTTGGTGCCCTGTCCTACATACAGCCCATCTTCATAATGTCGTGGTAGGAGGTTTCTCATCATTAGGAGTTTTATTTCTAAGCAACTTTCAGCTATATTTACCTGGCATAAAAACATGTAGATTGTTTCTGTTTCTCAAATGTTTTAATTGGCCTATAGTTTAGAAATTATAGGACCGGCTTGTAGCTTATTTTCTATTCTGTTACTTTTGGAATTAAAGAATAATAAATTCTTTTTCTGTGTTTCTAGGCTAGTACTTTTTTATTTTGTTGCACCCTAACAAGCTAATATTGCTTATTGAATATTGTATAAACCCTCCTTTGGCCTTCCTTGCCTATTGAAATTTGACGTATTCCTCCCTGAGCCACTGTATGTGACAGCTACATTATATTACAAAGTAAAAATATGTGACTGTATTGAAAGCAAAGATGTTTTAACTTTGAATTTTCTTATTACCCTGTCTTTACTTGAAATTTATAAATTGCAAGAAGATAATTCATTCACCAGAATATAGATGTATGTTCACATTCTTTTGTTTAAATCTGTAAAGTAAGTGAAATAACAGTTACTGTTGACAAAGCTGATTTCACAGAACAGATTGTGACTGCACACTTGTACATTTTCAGTAGTTCAGTAGTTTGTTTTACCCTTCCCCGGACTCAGCTGAAATTTTATATATTAAAAATAAGCATTTTTGGAGCTCTGCTATAAGTGAACTTTTGCTTCTTTTTTAAAAAAAGATTTAGTCTATTTATTTGAAAGAGTTGGAGAGAAGAGGGAGAGACACAGAGAGAGAGAACTTATTTTTACTTTTTTAAAATTTTTTTATTTTTTAACTTTTATTTAATAAATATAAATTTCCAAAGTACAGCTTTTGGATTACAGTGGCTTTTCCCCCCCATAACTTCCCTCCCACCTGCAACCCTCCCATCTCCCACTCCATCTCCCATTCCATTCACATCAAGATTCATTTTCAATTATCTTTATATACAGAAGATCAATTTAGTATATATTAAGTAAAGATTTCAATAGTTTGCACCCACACAGAAACACAAAGTGTAAAGTACTGTTTGAGTACTAGTTATAGCATTAATTTACATTGTACAACACATTAAGGACAGAGATCCTACATGGGGAGTAAGTGCACAGTGACTCCTGTTGTTGACTTAACAATTGACACTCTTGTTTATGGCATCAGTAATCACCCTAGGCTCTTATCATCAGTTGCCAAGGCTATGGAGGCCTTTTGAGTTTGCCAACTCTGATCATATTTAGACAAGGTCATAGTCAAAGTGGAAGTTCTCTCCTCCCTTCAGAGAAAGGTACCTCCTTTGATGGCCCGTTCTTTCCACTGGGATCTCACTCACGGAGATCTTTCATTTAGTTGTTTGTTTGTTTCTTTGTTTGTTTTGCCAGAGTGTCTTGGCTTTCCATGCCTAAAATACTCTCATGGGCTCTTCAGCTAGATCCGAACGCCTTAAGGGCTGATTCTGAGGCCAGAGTGCTGTTTAGGACATCTGCCATTCTATGAGTCTACTGTGTATCCTGCTTCCCATGTTGGATTGTTCTTTCCCTTTTTAATTCTGTTAGTTAGTATTAGCAGACACTAGTCTTGTTTATGTGATCTCTTTGACTCTTAATCCTATCGTTATGATCAGTTGTGAACTGAAACTGATCCCTTTGACTAGTGTAATGGCATTGGTACATGCCACCTTGATGGGATTGAATTGGAATCCCCTGGCACATTTCTAACTCTACCGTTTGGGTCAAGTCCGATTGAGCATGTCCCAAATTGTACATCTCCTTCCTCTCTTATTCCCACTCTTATATTTAATGGGGATTACTTTTCAGTTAAATTTAAACACCTAAGAATAATTGTGTTCAATTATTATGTTCAATAAAGAGTTCAACCAATAATATTAAGTAGAACAACAACAAAAAAAGAACTAAAAGGGATAAAGTATTAAGTTGTTCATCAACAGGACAAGGGCTGATCAAGTCACTGTTTCTCATAGTGTACATTTCACTTCAACAGGTTTCCTTTTTGGTGTTTACTTTTTTTTTTTTTTTTTTTAAGAAGAAAGGTGTTCAGTAGTTATGTTAACTTCAGACTTGTCTGGTGCAGTCTGCTGGTGTAACTTCTGTACATTTCATAAAAACGGATTGGAGATTTCAGTGCTAATATAGTGTTTCAGACTTCCTTGTTATGCACCTTGATACTCTGATTATACTGCCACAGTGCTTTAAAATCATTCATCTTTTTAAAGAAAATATGGGAAAGACATTCTTGAGATGCTGTAAGGTGGAAGATTTTCTTTTGTATTGTACTTTACATTCTAAATTTTTACACTTTAATATGCTTTTGTATTATCATACTAGAAATGTCTTCACAACTAGTAAATACAAGGTTTTCCTTGGGTAAAATGCATCATTAGGATGATGGTTGGGTTGGAAATGAAATTGAGTTGCTTTAGTAAATTAACCTTTCACAGTGGATTTAACCTCAGTGTGCTGTTTCGTTCCCTTCCTTACAACCAGCAGTCACTGAACATAATCGTTTGTGAGACCTTCAGAGTAAAATATGACAAACTAGTTTTTTTTCCCCTCACATAAATAACAAAAGAAGTGTTTAGCTGTTTTAGTTAAACCATATTAATTTATCATTCAGAATAATCAAAGAATATTATATAGATGGGCTTTTCATTATTGTACATTTTAGATGATGGTGCCATTCTTGGCAAGATGGGAATAGCTACCGAAGTTAACATTTTTCTTCTCAAATATAATTTACTCTTGATATATTTGAACTGATATGTCTCGTTTTGTGAAATTTAATATGTGAAATTTAATATTTAATATGTAAAATTAATTATGATTATATTTGGCATTTTGTACTTATAGCCTTCTTTTAAATATGTTTTTTAACAATATATGATGTTGGTATAGATTACATTGAGATGGGGCAGGTTGGCAGTTGATTTAAGAATTAACTTTTTCCTTTCTCATCATCCCTATGCCACATGTTTTATAATCCATATATTTACTACCAAAGAGGCTAATTACAACTTATGTTTTTAAGAATGAGATGTCTTTTTTTTTTTTTTAAAAAAAAAAAGGTCCAGTGTAACTGCAAGTTTGTAGATTTCCAATAGGAGAACAAAGAGAAACACATCATACATATACTAGAGGTACTTCAAATAGTACGTGAAATAATGAAATTGAACGGTATGTTTATTTTGGTACAAAAACATTTTGAAATTTATGCTTAGATTTTTCATAACATCCATTTCCATGAATTTTTTGAAGAACCCCTCATGTGAATAAATGTCAAAATACTTTGCACCAAAATAAATTTTTGAAGTACCCTCATACATACACATCTCCCAGTTAGAAATGTTTTCTCTTCTCTTTTAATTTGTCCTTGAAACATAACTTATGATGTCACTTTGCAGCCCAGCTTTTCATGTAGGCTGTTACACAAATAGTAGTCTATCCTGATGGGAAATCATTTAAGCTATAAGGAACAAAACAAGTTTGTGGGTTTTTGCATGGGGTCAACAAGTGTTCCTCAGATTTGAAGTTACTTCTTGAAAATCCCTCTTGAATTTGCCGCTACTACTTCCCAAAGACCCTGGAAAGATATGTATTTGGTATGTATTTGGACTCTCCTGAAGGTTTGTTCTTCCAATAGTGACCCTAAAATTTAGAATTGATCTTCGAATGGGAAGCCCAATTGCATGACTTATTGTGTTTGAGATCTTTAAACCTTCATATGCTGTCCAAGCCCCTGGGGGTAGCCAGACTAAATAATACATAATTGTACTTCTTTAGAAACTAGTGGAATTATGAATCAGCTTATTTTGCTGAAATTTTAACCTCTGTTGAGAAAAATACTACATTTGAAGAAAGAAATCATGATACACATAAAAATACTGTGACAAGTCACAATGACACAGGTAAGAAGCAAGCAGACTTTGAGTAAAGTGGTCCATTATTGCTACATAAACTTTTCCGGTTTGTATCAGAAGAAATTTCAACTCGAGAATTCTACTATTTGAAATTATTTGAAAATAAGACATTATTTTTCTTCTGATGATGGGCTGTGTTTCCTTTGACTAGAAAAGGTGTACGAAGATGTGATTTGTACTTTATTTTTAAATTTTTTTTTAGCTTTTGTCTTTTAGTATATTTGAAATAATCATTCACAAATTTAACCTATCCTTAAAAATAGGCACTGCTCATTTAGTATGATCCCATTTATGGTGATTTGTACTTTATGATGTAAGATTAATTGTAGTACCCATCAGGTGGCTGACAGCTGTGTACCTGAGCTCATTTTAAATCATGTTGTCATGATCCCTGCCTTGTCCTCTGTTCAGCTAATAACTGTATCTGAAGAGACACCTGTGCACACACACACACACACAAATGACAACAGCAAAAATGTCCTATGTATTATTCTCTTCTCACCCTAGGGACCTGCATGTAAAGGATTTTTGCACACTCAAAAAAGTTGCTTTATCATACCAGGAACATGCTTCATTTGTAAGGAGCTCTGTGGATAAGTAAGGGAAGGAAACTGACACTGCCTGACTTGTCTATCAGATAGTGAAGTAAGCCTTACATACGTTTTTCCCGTAAGAGTCTGGTACATTTTTGTTTACAAATCTTTATTTTATTTTGAACCACACGATTACATAATGTTTGAAGACTGATCCCTGCAGTAGGACTAGTGTGTAGTAGTGGTCCAGAGTCTTCTGGATATTGATTTGTTTTAGTAGCAAATTTTATTAATAAGTTTATTTCTGCCCTTATCTGTATATACAACTGAGTGAGAATCATTTAAGAGTCCTGACTCTTTTAAACTGTAAGGAACCTTTGGGGTTTTTCTGAGGTAAAATTTTGTATGTGTGTACACACATTTGGGACTATATAAGTAAAACGTTGTGTTATGAAATTATTAATTATTAGGTTTTAAATCATGATATATTTTAGGTTCTGGTTAGTTCTGTTTTTTTTTTTTTTTTTAAAGATTTATTTATTTGAAAGTCAGAGTTACACAGAGGAGAAGGAAAGGAAAGGAAAGACAGAGAGAGAGAGGTCTTCCATCTGCTGGTTCACTCCCCAACTGACTGCAATGGCCAGAGCTGCACAGATCCGAAGCCAGGAGCCAGGAGCTTCTTCTGGGTCTCCCACATGGGTGCAGGGGTGTGGGGAGCAATTCGGACTATACTGTTACTGGAATTAAGACTTATTCTATGCATCTGCTCTCCCACAATATGGCGCTGGGAGAGAAGTAAACAGCTTCCGCACAGCTGCCTCCAGTTCAACCAATAAACTGTAGGACTTGCTCCTGATTGGAGAGCAGCGTACTCGGCGTGTGGGCAGCCGAGTTAGGATTGGCGGAGGAGGACTATAAAGGAGGAGAGAGACGGCATGCACCGGGGAACATCTATGGGGAACATCTAAGGGAACCCGTGCAGCCCCCGAGAGAACCAGCCGGCGGTGTGCCGCTCCCCTGCGGAAGTGGGGAATGCGGCCAGGGGGAACTGCCCTTCCACGGAGGTGGAAGGGATAGTAGCCAACCCGGGAAGAACCAGCAGCAAACCCGGGGAGGGCCGAGCAGACGAAAGAACAGCGCAGGGTCCTGTGTCGTTCCTCCACGAAGAGGGGGAGCGACACAGGGGCCCAAGGGCTTGGGCCATCTTCCATTGCTTTCCCAGGCCATAGCAGAGAGCTGGATTGGAAGTGGAGCATCCGGGATTTGAACCAGTGCCCATATGGTATGCTGGCACTGCAGCCAGCCCTAGTTCTGCATTCTTAACATAGTCACATCAAAAAGTAAAGTTAATGATCAGAGAAAATGGATCTTTGGAAACTTCAAAACTATTTTTATCTATAGCATTGTCATTTTTTTGAGTATAAGGGAAGTTCAGAATCAAATCTTAGATGAAATATTTGAGACCATAAGGATTATTGCTGGAACTTGATACCAATTCACAGCTTGAAAAACTCTTATGAAGGGAAAGGTAGATAATAGATGGTGAATTACGAGCAATTTTCAGTAATTTCAGTGTGTGTGAAGCATTAGATATAAAGTTGATTGGGCTGCAGAATGTTATCCTGTTGAATATTAGAATTGACTTACCTGAAGAACAGGAAATAGGATTTGGGTTTTTTTTTTTTTTTTAATTCAGTCTGGATAAATACTAAGTGCCTACAAATGCTGGGTAGGATGCTAAACACTAGGTACAAGAGGAGTTATGGTCAAGCTGAGGAATAACAGATAAATAAAACCAATATACAGAAGGTAAACCACTACCACAAGTTACACCCAACTCTAGGAATCACTGTTCAAACATTACACAACAATTTGATAGGAAACTTATTAGTAAAGATTTGTAGCATCTGCAAGAAATAATGGATGTAATACCTCCCGCACATAATTGTCAATGAGTGTGTAACCCAGTAAGCATTGAAGTCTGGTTAACAATATTATTAGAATAAGTTTTAAGGAACTCCAGGCAGGAGCAGCAAAGTACTGAAGATACCAAAGGGCAAGGTGTTTCAGAAAATGCATAAAGTGAAAGTGACTGGTGAGGCTAAAGAGATGCATGCTTTTTATTGGGAATTTGAATTGTTTTCACTGTTACACAGAGCTAACATTTTTGAAAAGGCAGTGACATGACTGGTTTACAGAAAGGTAATTCTTTAAGCCATATGAAAGATGAACTAGAGGATAGAACAGTAGAAGGAAAAATGAGAGTTGTTTTACATGAATCCAGGAGAGAAATAACAAAGACCCAAATAAGGACAGGGTTAGTGAGCATTGGTGATTGGGGTGTGTTCATGTAAGGTGCAGTTGAGAAAATCAAGTGATCTCTTGGGCTGATTTCTGTTTCGCCTGTGATCAGAGTGGAAGCTAGATTTACTTTGTGTTGGAGAGTAAACAGAGACTGTTTGAGGAATGGTAATAGGGGTGAGAGGTGTTTTAGACAAAGGTTTTTACTTGTAGTGTGGGCAAGATGAATAAACGTAGAGGAAATTCATGAGTTCCACTTTTGAATTTACTTATTTTGATTTTGAAAGGCAGAGAGACAGAGGAGAGATTCTCCATCCACTGGTTCACTTCCCAAATGCCCACAACAGCCAGCATTGGGTCAGGCCAAACCTGGGAGCCAGGAGCTCACCCGGTCTCCTCCATGACTGGCAGGGACCCAACTACTTGAGTCATCACTTGCTGCCCCCCAGGGTACCCATTAGCAAGAAATTGGAATCAAGAGTGGAGCTGAGACTCAAACCCAGGCACTCCAATATGAAATGTGGGTGTTGCAAGCAGTGTCTTAACTACTATGCCAAACGCCTCACCCCATGAGTTTCATTTTAAACACGTGGGATTTGAATTACCTGTGAGACGTTCAGTTGGAGTTGTCCAATAAACAGTTGAAATGGGTGTGTTGATCAGCAACAGAGGATCGGACACACAAACTTGAGAGTCTTCAGAATAGAGTTGAAACTGTAAAAGTAGTTAAGTTTGACCAAGGAAAGTGGACAGAAGCCTTGGAGAGATTCTTAGTGAGTACTAACATATGAGGGATTTATTTATTTATTATTTTAGTCTGTGTATTGAGCACCTGCCGTGGACCAGGTACACCTGTTGACACTGAGGGTACAGCAAGAATGTGACAGTCAAGGTTTCTGCTCTCAGCTAACATTAGATTTGGAATGTGTGGGAGGTGGAGGGTGACAAGTAGACAAGCAGCCAATTACATCTAAACACTACAAATTCAAATAGCATTAAGCTCCTGAAATAACAGTTACTTGGAAATTAATTATGGTATAATTAATTGAGACTTATAAACAATAACAATGTCTTCAACTTTTGTGTCAAGGAGAACTACACTTTTTAAAAAAATTATTTATTTGAAGTAGTTACAGAGACAGACAGAAACTTCCTTCCGCTGGTTCACTCTCCAGATGGCTGCGATGGCTGGGGTTGGGCCAGGCGGAAGCCAGGAGCCAGGAACCAGGAACAACTTCTGGGTTTTCTGCATGGGTGGCAGGAGCCCAACAACTTGGGCCATCTTCTGCTGCTTTTCTCAGGCCATTAGCAGGGAGCTGGATCAGAAGTGGAGCATCTGGGACACAAACCAACACCCAAATGGGTGATAGCTTTTACCCTCTATACCACAACACTGGCCCTGGGAACTACACTTTTAAAATGTTTAAATCAACATGATTGAGGTAAAATTTACCTACAACAAAACATTGTACAGTCTTATGCATTTTCAAAAAATGCATATAGCCATGTAACTACCAATACCATATAGCCATGTAATACCATCATACAGCCATGTAATTTCCAATACTGCAAACAAGTTCCTTGTGCCCCTTTGCAGTTGGTTTTTCTTACCTCCTTTGGTATCAGACAACCATAATCTATCCCTCCTGGCACTAAAGATTAGTTGTGCCTTGTTAGGAATTTCATATAAATGGAATTATACAGTATACAAAGTTTTGTGTCTGACTTTTTTTATTCAGTGTTATGTTCTTGAGATTCATGTATGTTTTATATAATGCCAGGGGATTCCTTTTTATTGCTAAATACTAATCCATTGTATGGATATCTACCACAACTTGTTTATTATTTACCTGCTGATAGATGATTTGGGCGGTTGTCAGTTTGAGGTCTTTATGAATAAAGCTGTTTGTGAACGTTCATGCACAAGATTTTGTGCAGACATGTTTCCATTTCTCTTTGAAAAATACCTTGGAGTGGAGTTACTGGATCACATGGTAAGTGTACATATAATTTTATAAGAAAATCTCAGTCATTACATTCCTACTAGTCTAGTCATGTTCCATCTATTACTATGATCTGTCTTATTCTACTGTGGGTAGAGTAGTATGTCATCTGTATCTCACCCATGACAAGTGATATGAACCTCTTTTTATGTGCTTATTTAGTTATTTGTGTATCTTTGTGAATGGTGTCCACTTTTTTCTTGTTGATTTATATGAGTTCTTTATATTCTGAATACAAGGTATTTGCATTACAAATATTATCTCTCTGCCTGTGGCTTGCCTTTTCATTATTTTACTGTGATCTTAGAAAAACAGAAGTTTTCAATTTTGATGAAGTAAAAATGTCCATCTTTTCCTTAGGGTTTATGACTTTTTGATGTTACCTAAGAAATCACCGACTACCTCAAGATCACAGAGATTTTCTCTTATGTTTTTATTTTATAGACATTTTATGGTTTTAGCTTTTATGTTTAATGTTGATATCTACTTGAAGTTAATTTTTTGTGTGTGATATAAGGGGTGATATTCATTTGTTTTCTAGTAGAGTAGCCAGTTTTTTCAGTACCATGTTTTGTATTATGTTGTATTTTATCTACCTGCTATCAATATATTCTGTGTATCCTCAGTTTTTGCTACTTTGTGCTGAATGTGGGAATGTTTTTAATTGAGCTTAGGATTCATTTAGTTTAGTAGATCTATAAGACAAATTTTAAGCCACCTTTTTTTTTTAATGTTGTACCGTTTTTCTCTCTCCTCCCCTTTAACACATGTTAAAACTCTTGATGTTGTTCCATGGGTCTCTGAGACTGTCTTTATTTTTCTTTAATCTTTTGTATTATGCAGTTTCTGTTGATCATCTTCAAGTTTACTGATTCTTCCCTGAGTCTTCTCTAATTATTTTGGACCCCGTATAAGAAATTTTACATTTTAGTTACTGTATTTTTCACATCTAGCATTTCAATTTGAGTTTTTAAATAGTATCCTTTCTTTGCTGAGATTTATGTATACTTACATTTATATATATGTTTTATGTATACTTACATTTATATATATATTTATGTGTGTGTGTGTATTGGGGTTATATTTTCCTTCAGTTCTTTGACATCTTTACAATAGCTGCTTTGGGTTTTTGTCAGCTAACTCCAACATATGGTCCCAGTAGGAATCGGGTTAAGGTGGATCATCCTTTCCTGAGTTTTGCAGGTCTTTGTTTTTTGTTTGGAAATTGAACATTGTGCATAGCGTGTTGTAATGATGCAAGATCATCTCTTTTTCCACAGAGTGATTTTTTGCTTTTGTTTTTTTTATCTAATAGGTCAGTTGCCTGAATCAAAACTCTAGGCTTTGTCTTCCCCATGTTGACAACCCTTGACTGATATCTTCAGTCATGTCTTTTGCCTTTCTACTGTGGCTTTCTTTCGTGAACTCCCCTGTGCCTACATAATGTAGCTGTAAGCAAATTATTTAGGCTGAGTTTGTGTCAGATTTTGGAGGCTATGCTTTTGGCCTTTCTTAGTTTCCAACATCACCTCCCCCACAACCTCCTGACTTCCAATTCATCTGCCAGCTTCAGACCCACTGATATTTCAGGATAGAAAAGTTCTAACTTTCTGTCATTTAAGCTGCATGCAAATTAGAAAGCGCACTCAGTCCAAAAAAATGGCAAAATTTCAAAGCTCAACCAGTTCTCACTTCTTTCTGCTATTTTGGGCCTTTTGGGGTCTCCTTGTGCATGTGAAGTTTAGCAACCAGCTATGATTTGGTTAGAGTTTATATTCAGATATATTCAGCGGCTCTCATATGCTTCTAAAATTTCTTCCCTAAATGTCTAGCTCCTCTGTCTGCAGCTGGTAGGACTGCAATTTTCTACCAGTACAAGTGTCGCAAACACTCAGACAACAGAAAGCTATCAACTCACAGTTCTTACTTCATCTAGCTTTAGTTTTTCAAAGGAAAACTCTGCCTCTGTATTTACCCAATTTTTTTTATCATATCCGCTGCCTTTGAAAGTTTTTCCTTTATTTTGTTTTAATGTCTGCAAGAGGCTTTATCCAGTGAATTCATTCTTGCATTACCAGAATCTAGAACTTTACCAGTTTGTTTTAAATGTCTATTGAATTGGCCCACTAACGTACTGGTAATCTTGGCATCTTTCCAAAGAAGAGAATTCAAAGTAGGGGGAAAAACTGTAAGTTTTATACATGTTATTGCATAATGGATTGTATGTCACAATCACAATTATTGTAACTGATTGTCTTGTCATGTTCTGGAGACCAGAGGTATGACATCAGTGTTTGCAGGATTGATTCCTTCCAGAGCGTCTGAGGAAGAATCCATTCCATACCTCTGTTCTAGCTTCTTGTGCCTGCTGGAAATTCTTGATGTTCATTGGCCGGAGATTCATCATTCCAGTCTCCACCTCCATCGTCACGTGGTCTTCTCTGTGTCTGCATTTTCTTTGCTCTTGAAAGGAAACTTGTTATTGAATGTAGGGATTACCCTAATCCAAGATAATCTCATCCTGAAATCCTTTGTTTAGTTATATTTGCTAAGACTCTGTTTTCAAATAAAGTCACATTCAAGGTATTAGAGGTTAGCCTACTTGGGCATGTATTTTGGGAACTGTTATTCAGATAAATGTAATCTCATGCTTTCTGAAATCTGTATGTTTATTATTTTCATCAAATTTGGGAAATTTTGACTAAATTCTCTTCAAATAACTTTTCTGTCCCCATGACTTTATTTTTCTAATTAAGAGAAAATTTAGTCTCAATTGATTCCTGTCTTATTATATGAATGTTCCTTTAATATAAATAACTGATATTAATAGAAAGACTTGTTTATTATCTACTCTAATAGGCTCTTGGCTTTTTTCAAGTCACTTTAATCCTAAGATCACATTAAGGATTTTATTTATTTTAATTATAATTAGCTCTTAATAATACTAGAATTTCAGAAAAGTGGAAAAATAGTACTGTTTAAGGTTAACATTTATTGTTTTTTGTAATTTTAAAAATTTATTAGAGAGGGAGAGAGAATGAATGAATTAATTAGCGAATGTAATGGCTTGGTCTGGACCATGTCTGTCGCTCCCCCTCTTCGTGGAGGAGCAACACTAAATCCTGCCTAGGCTTCATATCCGAGTCACGGCACCATTATGTCGCTCCCCGTCTTCGTGGAGGAACGACACAGGACCCTGCGCTGTTCTTTCGTCTGCTCGGCCCTCCCCGGGTTTGCTGCTGGTTCTTCCCGGGTTGGCTACTATCCCTTCCACCTCCGTGGAAGGGCAGTTCCCCCTGGCCACATTCCCCACTTCCGCAGGGGAGCGGCACACCGCCGGCCAGCTCTCTCGGGGGCTGCACAGGTGTTCCTTCAGGTAGATGTTCCCCTTAGATGTTCCTGGTGCATGCCGTCTCTCTCCTCCTTTATAGTCCTCCTCTGCCAATCCCAACTCGGCTGCCCACACGCCGAGTACGCTGCTCTCCTCCAATCAGGAGCAAGTCCTACAGTTTATTGGCTGAACTGGAGGCAGCTGTGTAGAAGCTGTTTTCTTCTCTCCCAGCGCCATATTGTGGGAGAGCAGATGCATAGAATAAGTCTTAATTCCAGTAACTCAGTCCAGTCCGGGCTGCTCCCCACAATGTCAAAGCTGGGAGCTGGGAACTCCATCCAGGTCTGCTACATGGGTAACGGGGACCCAACTATAGGTCTGCTACATGGGTAATGGGGACCCAACTACTTGAGCCAAACCTGCTGCCTCACAGGGTGTGCATTAGCAGAGGGTTGGAGTTAGGAGCTGGAGCTGGGTATCAAATTTAGGTACTTTGATGTGGGATGCAAGTATTTTAGCTGCTAGGTTAAACACCCACCAGTGCACAGTTCTATAACAATATAATATTAGTACAATGTCAGGAAGCTAACAGTGATACAATATCATTAACTAATCTACAGATCTTATTCAGATTTTGCCCCAAGTCTCTTCCGATCAAGTAATAGTTCTTTGTCTTTTCACTCACACTCTTGAAGAATATTGATCACTTATTTTGTAGAAGGATCTTGAATTTGACTTTTTGTAATGTTTTCTCATGATTCAATTAGGCCATGCTTCTTGATAAGTATCACAGAAGTTGTACTGTGCTCTTCTCAGCAATGTGTCTCTGTTTACAATTGTCAACAGTATTTCCTCCACGTACACTGAGAGCCACGTCAGTGTTAGATTTTTGCTTCAGATGTCCAACATAATTTATAAAGTTCAGGAAAACAAGGAAAGTCTGTTGTGTTTAGCAATATTTTTATTATTTTCTATGCTTCCTTTTCCTTCCTTATGGAGTTTTCAAGATTCCTGCTTTTTTTCATTTCCTTTGTTTCAAGAACTGAACTTTGGCCATTGTTTTAGGGTAAGTATGCTGGCAACAAACTCTGTTTCTTTTCATTTGATAATGTTTTGGGTTCCCCTTCAATTCCTTAAGGATATTTTTGCTGGATATAAAATTCTTTTTTCTAAAGATTTATTTTATTTATTTGAAAGACAGAGTTCCAGAGAGAGGTAGAGACAGAGAGAGAGGTCTTCCATCTGCTGGTTCACTCCCCAGGTGGCCGCAATGACTGCCGCTGCACCAATCCGAATCCAGGAGCCAGGAGCTTCCTCCAGGTCTCCCACGCAGGTGTAGGGGCCCAAGGACTTGGGTCATCTTCTGCTTTCCCAGGCCACAGCAGAGATCTGGATCAGAAGAGGAGCAGTCGGGACTAGAACTGGTGCCCATATGGGATGCCAGTGCTTCAGGCCAGGGTGTTAAGCCACTGTGCCACAGCGCCAGCCCCATCTGGATATAAAATTCTGCAGTTGACAGTTCTTTCAACAGTTGAAAAAATGTGCCAGTTATTTCTGACACTGCTGTCATTGTAACTGTTTTACCTCCATAGTTCAGGGGATTTTTCTCTCATGGATTTTTCTGCTCCCAAGATTTTTGTTTTTAACTTTCCAAAGTTTCATAATATGTTTTTAAGTGGATTTCTTTATATTTATCCTGTTGTGGATTGCCTAAATTCTTAAAGGTGTACATTTATATTTTCTAATGAAATACATTAATAGCCATTATTTTAGATTCTTTCTCAACTCCACCCACTGTCTCTTTTCCTTTTTGATCACTGATGATACAAATATTAAATCATTTGTTATGGTCTCACAGATCCTTGTGAGGATCTGTTCATTTTTTTTTCTTGATTGGTTTTCTATTCTTCAGATGGGGGAATTTATTTTTTTCTAGCTTCTTCTGTCCTCTCCATTTTGCTGTCCATCTATTGAGGTATCTTCTGTTCCTTTAGTTAGGCTACTTTTTTCATTTGTTCAAGTATGTGTGTATAATTGCTTCTTGAAACTTTTTTTATGATGGCTACTTTAGATAAGTCTTATATCTGTGCTGTCTTGCTGTTGGCATCTGGTGATTGTCTTTTCCCATTCATGTTGAAATTATCCTGGATCTTGGGGGGAGTGATTTTCTGTTGAGATCTGTACATTTTGTGTACTATGTTCCTAACACTTCTGTTTCAGTAAGCTTGGAGTAGGGGTGCTACCCTATTACTAGCAAGTTCACATTTCCATTTATCTGCTGTTGACACCCTGGTGAGAGGAAGGGAACCTGTTACAACCTAGGGGTGAAGAATGTCCTGACTCTCTGCAGTGCATCTCTTGACACCACTGTGGCAAAGAGAGGTGGGTGCCTCCTTGTTAGCAGGTAGAAAGTCCAGGAATCCAACAGGGATGAAAGTCCTCACTCTCCATTTGGCTTTCTCTGTTACCGCTGTAGGCATTGGGTCTCCTCATTATAGTCAGGTGAGGGTGAAAGAATAGACTTTCTGGTTAGCCTTTGCTGTTGTGCATAGGAGTGAGTATTCCATTTTTTCCGTAGTGTTTGCCTGAGGTAGGGTGGTTTTCTGTCTTGCTAGATTATTCCTTTTACATTCTTTTGGCTGAAGAGCATAGGGTGAGACTTTTTCTGCTCTGTTTTTCCTGTAGCCATTGGTATTGCCAGGTTTCTGGCTTTTCTGAAGTCTACAGATAGTCTTTCTCCTCTCTATTTTCTGAGTCCTCTTGTGCTTGTTTTATGTATAATATTCAGAGCTTTTACAAGCAGAATAGGGAAAACTAAAACTATTTCCTCTTGTCTGGAAGCACAAGTAATAAACAGTCTTTTCATCATGAATATAATTAGGTTTCAATAAAAATGTGTATTGTATGTTTCTAAAATTCATAATTCTTAAGTAGAAGACACTATATTTTAATATTTTTTCAAAAATTTTTTTTATTTGAAAGAGTTAACAGAGAGTGTAGACAGACTGACAGACACAGACACACACATACACACACATGCACGCACAGGTCTTCTATCTGCTGGTTCTCTCCCCAAATGGCTGCAAGAGGTGGAGCTGAGCCGATCCAAAGTCAGGAGCCAGGAGCTTCTTCCAGGTCTCCCACTTGGGTGCAGGGGCCCAAGCATCTGGGCCATCCTCTGCTGCTTTCCCAGGCGCATTAGCAGGGAGCTGGATCAGAAGTGGAACAGCAGGCAGCTATATGGAATGCTGGTGCTGCAGGCCAGGGATTTAACCTGCTGTGCCACAGTGCTAGCCCCTTAAAATTTTTTTTACTTAGAAACTTTTTGTTTAAGGTATACAAACTTCATACATTTCATGTATACAAATTTAGGAACACAGTGATTCTTCTCATTCTGCCCTCACTCCCACTTTTCTTCTTCTTCCCTCTCCTAGTCCCATTCTTATTTTTCACAAATATGTGTTTTCAGTTAACTTTATACTCATAAGATTAACCCTAAACAACATACTACCTATTAGCTACTCTATTAGTTACCACTCATCAGAGAGAACATATGGTATTTGTCCTTTTGGGACTGGCTTATTTCACTAAGTATAATGGTTTCCAGTTGCATCCATTGTGTTGCAAATGACAGGATTTCATTTTTTTTTTAACCACTGTGTAGTATTCCATAGTGTACATATACCAGTACCCAGTCTTCAGTTGATAGACATCTGGGTTGATTCCATATCCTAGCTATTGTGAATTGAGCTGCAATAAACATAGGGGTGCTGATAACTCTTTCATATGCTGATTTCTTTTCATATGGGTAAATTCCCAGGAGTAGGATGGCTGGTTTATATAGTAGTTCTATATTCAGATTTCTGAGGTATCTCTATACTGTCTTCCACAGTGGCTGCACCAGTTTACATTCCCACCAACAGTGGATTAGGGTACCTTTTTTCTCACATCCTCACCAGCATTTATTATTGATTTCTGTATGAAAGCCATTCTATTTGGAATGATGTGGAACCTCCCTGTGCTTTTGATTTGCATTTTCCTGATGGCTAGTGATCCTGAGCATTTTCTCAAGTGTCTGTTGGCCATTTGAATTTCATCCTTTGAAAAATGCCTGTTTAAGGTCGGCACATGCTCACTTGGACTTACCTCCAATGGTAGAGCTAGAAATGTGCCAGGGGATTCCAGTTCAATCTTATCAAGGAGACATGTACCAATGCCATCTCATTTGTTAAAGTGATAAGTGTAAGTACATAATTGATCAAAAAGATAGGGTAAGTGTCGAAGAGATTTCACAGATAAGACCAGTGTTTGCAAATAATGAAGGATAGAATTAAAACACAGAGAATGATCCTGCGGGGGAAGCAAGACACACAGCAGACACATAGAAAAGCAAATGCCCTAAACAGCACTCAGGCCTCAGAATCAACCCTTGGGCCATTCGGATCTGGCTAAAAGGCCCATGAGAGTCTCACAGGCATGGAAAGCCAAGACACTCTGGCAAAAACGACCTGAATGAAAGATCTCGGTGAACAAGATCCCAGCCAAAAGAACAGGCCATCAGAAAAGGAGGCACCTTTCTCTGAAGAGAAAAAGGAACCTCTCTGTGATATGGCCTTGACTAAATAAGTTCAGAGTTGGTGAACTCAAGGGGCTTCCATAGCCTCGATAGCTCATGGAAAGAGCCTCAGGTGATTACTGACGTCATAAATAAGAGTGTCAGTTGTTAAATCAACAATGGGAGTCACTGTGCACATTCTCCCCATGCAGGATCTCTGTCCTTAATGTGTTTTACTATGAGAGTTAACAATAACACTACTAGTCGAACAGTACTCTATATCTTGTGAGGTTGTGTGGGCGCAGTCTGTTGAAATCTTTGCTTAGTATGTACTAAGCTGATCTTCTGTAAATAAAGATAATTGAAAATGAAACGTGATGAAGAGTGGGATGGGAGAGGGAGTGGGTGATGGGAGGGCTGTGGGTGGGAGGGAGGTTGGGGGGAAGCCACAACAATGCAGAAGTTGCACTTTGTAAATTTACATTTATTAAAAAAAGAAAAATGCCTGATTAAGTCCTTTTCCAATATCTTTTTCTTTCTTTTTAGAAAAGTTTTATTTAGGCTGGTGCCGCGGCTCACTTGACTAATCCTCCACCTGCGGCGCTGGCACCCTGGGTTCTAGTCCAGTTGGGGTGCAGGATTCTGTCCCGGTTGCTCCTCTTCCAGTCCAGCTCTCTGCTGTGGCCCAGGAAGGCAGTGGAAGATGGCCCAAGTCCTTGAGCCCTGCACCCACATGGGAGATCAGGAAGAAGCACCTGGCTCCTGGCTTCAGATCGGTGCAGCGTGCCAGCCGTAGCAGCCATTTGGGGGGTGAACCAACGGAAGGAAGACCTTTCTGTCTCTCTTTCTCACTGTCTAACTCTGCCTGTCAAAGAAAAGTTTTATTTAATAAATATAAATTTCCAAAGTACAACTTTTGGATTATAGCAGCTCCCCCCCCCCATAACCACCCTCCCACTTGCAACCATCCCATCTCCTACTCCGTCTTCCATTTCATTCTTCATTAAGATTCATTTTTAATTATCTTTATATACAGAAGATCAACTTAGTATATACTAAGTAAAGATTTCAACAGATTGCAACCACACAGATACACAAAGTGGAAAGTACTATTTGAAGACTAATTTTACCGTTAATTCTCATAATACAACACATTAAGGACAGAGATCCTACATGGGGAATAAGTGCACAGTGACTCCTATTGTTGATTTAATAATTGCACTCTTATTTATGATGTCAGTAATCACCCTAGGCTCTTGTCATGAGCTGCCAAGGTTATGGAAGCCCTCTGAGTTCACAGACTCAGACTTTATTTAGACAAGGCCATAATCAAAGTGGAAGTTCTCTCCTCCCTTCAGAGAAAGGTACCTCCTTCTTTGATGGCCTGTTCTTTCCACTGGAATCTCACTCACAGAGATCTTTCATTTAAGTCATTTTTTGCCAGAGTGTCTTGGCTTTCCATGCCTGAGAAACTCTAATGGCTTTGCCCATTTCTTAATTGGATTGTTTGCTTTCTTCTTGAATTTCTTGAGCTCTTTTTAGATCCTGGATATTAATCCTTTGTCAGTTGCATAGTTTGCAGATATTTTCTCCCATTCTATCAGTTGCCTCTTTACTTTGCTGAGTGTTTCTTTTGCAGTGCAGAAGCTTCTCAGCTTGATGAAATCATATTTGTCAATTTTGGCTTTGATTGCCTGTGTTTCTGGGGTCTTTTTCAAGAAGTCTTTGCCTATGCCAATGTCTTGCAGGGTTTCCCCAATGTTCTACTCTAGTAATTTGAGTATATTGGGTCATAGAGTTAGATCCTTGATCCATTTTTTAAAAGATTTTTTAATTTATTTTGGAGGCAGAGTTGCAGACAGTGAGAGGGAGAGATAGAAAGATCTTCCATCCTCTGGTTCACTCTCCAAAAGACCACAATGGCCAGAGCTAAGCCTATCCGAAGCCAGGAGCCAAGAGCTTCTTCCTGGATCTTCCACATAGATACAGGGACCTAAGCACTTTGGCCATCTTCTACTGCTTTCCTAGGCCTTAGGCGAGAGCTGGATCAGAAGAGGAGCAGCCAGGACTAGAATCAGTGCTCATATGTGATGCTGGCACTGCAGGTGGAGGAT